>NC_141611.1:21191969-21341969 GCF_047967505.1 Dipteris shenzhenensis
GAGCTTGTCCATGTTTTGACACAAAAAAGCTGTAGGTATCTTTACCAAACCACTTTCCCTCATGAAAGTTCAACTATTTGGACAACACCTTGAGTTTTTCATAATCAACTAATACTGCAGCTAAGAAAGTGATAACAATGTCGTATGTTATGTTATAGTGAGTGAAAATATGTATATCCCACTATTCTACTTACATAGTCAAAGATGTATCTAGGCACACATACATGCTCTAACTTTTCAAGTTTTCATCATTGAAAGTTTTATAACATTTTGAAAGTTTTCAAGTCATCTAGTGCAATTCCAAAGGAGGTTTTCAAGTCATCTAATGCAATTCCAAAGGGGGTTTTGGAGCAGATAAATGGAATTGGATAGTGCACATGTCCTACATGGACTAGGTCAATTTGTACTAAGGGAAAAACTCCAATCACCTCCATGGATATGCATTTCTCTCATTTTAATGTAATATACAATTAGCTACATGTATGTGTGTATGTGCTACATGTGTGTGTATAGCATCTCTCTCTCTCTCTCTCTCTCTCTCTTTGCCAATGTGTCTTTGATGGTTGTACTGCTATACTATGCCATATCAATATAGATTCCATCTTGTTTCCTTATTAAGATACATGCCCATAAGTAAGATATGTTCATTTGTAGATAAGAATTTTCAAAATCATTTCATATGGCCATGGACATTGGAGAAATATTTTAAGGAAAATCATTGATCACTCTAAATCAACTAGAGATTGTGACATGTAAAATTTGAGCATGTAGATTCTCACATACAACCTTTTTTCTACCCCCTTATGAGCATGTACAAAATATAAACTGTCTTATCTTTGTCCTATCAACATGCGCAAAATGTTAGCATGTGCTACACTTACATCATCAGAATTAAATCAAGTATGTGTGAATTGACATTTCAATGGAGAGTAAGAAAGAAGAAATCATATATAATTCTAATGATGTAAGTGTAGCTTTCTATGAATTGGACCCATGCAATATTCAAACAGTTCAACAAGGAAATGAATAATCACATCCACGCAAGGAATTAATTAAAATATTTGCATTCAAACATCACGACATTTGTATGCATGCAACAAGTATTCCAAAGGCATGTTATGAACAATAAGAAATCAATAAGAGAACAAAGTTTGTTTCACTTGTACATGACCTATACCCTAAGACCTTGGCTTTGATCTCACATGTGCTCCTTTTCTCAATTGCTTAGGCTACTAGATATCCTTCCTGCAATTTGACTCTTCTTGGCTTTACGGACAAAGAGTGGCACTCTTTTGCACCTTCCTTGATCTAGCTCACCATCCTTGATCATCATTGTGTTGGCAAGGCAACTACGGTCTTGGTGCAAAATGTGCTTCATTTTATTGGTTATTTATGTGACAACATTCAGTGGGCTGCTAAAACGAGGGCTTATCTACAAGCAAAACTAAAGGTTGGCCCTTTACTGGCAAGATAGCATAATGGTTCCCTTTTGTTAATTTCTTCCTCCTTTGCAAGGCTGTCCATGTAGCTACTGCTACAATTTAAGTGTTTTAAGAAAAAACTACAATCCCTCCCCCCCGCGCCCCCCTCACCCCCTCGTCCCTCCCTCCTCTCATCACAACTCCTCTGTATAAGGAGTGTTTTCTTGACAGGTTTATTCTTCAAGATTGGGATTGTTGGGACATAGTTATTCCACCTCCTTGGGTAACTTAATTGATCTAATGGACTAATTGAAAAATGGAGGCAATGCCCTCAACAATGGTACATTGAACATGTGCGGTGGATGATAATAGTTAACCCCATATGCAAATTGGGCAAATAGAGAGACTCGAACATAAAGAAGGGCGATATCCTCCACTAGTGTCCCACTCGCCTTTTGCTTGGATCCTAGAGGCGTGTGTGGCCAAGAGGTAAAGAAGTGGGAGCCCCTATACTCAACGCTTCCCTCGATTGAAATGTGGCCCTACTTGGGCTCAATAGTGGTATCAAAGCCATAATGACTTTGCCCATATAATAGGACGTGGCATGGCTCAAGTGATGAATAGTGACTGCCATATAAGTTCATGGCTAGGAGGCAAAAACAATGGTATCAAATGTATAATTGACTTTGCCCATGGAATAGCACATGGCAAATGAAGAGGGAGTGCTAGAGGAGTGCGAAGGTATGGTGCCCTCTATACTTCACACCTTCCTAATTGAACACATGGCCCTATGTAGGCTCAACAAGGGTCCCTCAAGACCCCCCTAGATTTCAAAATCGCCCTCTTGTGGCAAGCAATGTGGCTCTATTCCAAATTTGTCTTGTAGTGAGCTATCTTGCATCCAAAGAAGAGTGGCACAGCCAACTTCCACTCAAAAAAGCAAGAAGATCAGATAAGCAAGTGCTTATGAGGCCTGCACTACCTTCCCACACAAGTCTCTTCACAACGAAGCAACCTTACCCTTACAAAGTCATGAAGGAATGATATTCACCTGCCCTTTTAGAATGCCATGTTCAACTACTAAGACTTTCTAGAGTTATATGTATGCCTTTTAAAAGCTCCTAGACACATTTCCATTCCTTCATGAAAAGGGGTGAAAGCTTCTCAATTTTGCTACGTTTATGGTATGTCAAATCTGTGAATTCAAGATGGAATGGTTTTGATGGATCTTTGATTTTGTTCAAGCCTTTCGAAAGTTTGGGAGACCTCATTATATCCCAAACTTCTCTCATGAGAGACTATTTCTATCCTTGTTTTAGATTGGGGCTAGAGTATTGTATCACCTAGAAACACAATTAGAGGTAGCAATGTCTTCATCAGCCCCAATTTACCTTGTTTTGGATCACAACATTCGTGTGGAGATTTTTGAAGTCCTCCATAAGTTGGGGATTGAGGCTTGAGACTTCAATGACTAAATAAGCCCTAGTAGGACTTCCTTTTCTAGGTCAATGCTGCTTGGCCCTACAAATATCAGGAATTGACATAATGACAGCAATACCCTAAAAAATAATTTAACTCAACCAAGTCTCATGCATTTGTTCGAATATATACAATATCATAGTCCCTTGCACAAAGAAGGGTAGGATACATCAAATCAGATCTGTGGCTGCTCAAAAAATGCTGTTCAGCATTTCGAGGTATGTGCTGTGGTAAAGAAGTTTAGGACATTGTCATATCATATCGTCTTTGAAATTTTGTTAACATGGCCTCCACTGCCTCTCCTGCAAATGTGGGTTTTATTGTCATTTTGATCATTCAGACAAAGAAAATGCTCAAATACAAGATATGCGTTTTACAGAGTTCCTCTTCTTAAGCTGGCACTTTGTTGTCCAGTTACCGCAGATCCTCTTGCATCTCTAATGAAAATATGCTTAACAGCTCCAATACAGACTGTAATTCAATCAATCAATTTTAGTAAAACCTAAATCTAAAAAGGTGCTATCACCCAAACTTTGGCCATGCCAAGTTAAAAAGTTCTAGAATAATTCTTGATCTCATACATGATGGAGGAGATTGACACCAAGTCCTTATTGAGTGCCACTCCTCCCTCTACTCTTTTGATGCAGTCTGATAGTCGAGTGTAGTACAAGAGCAGCTGAGTCAATGCAGCTCTTAAGATCTCCATTCCGCATAAGAAATTACTGAAAGAGGTTATCACGTCTTTATGCATCAATTTAATAGCCTCTTTCCAGCGGACAGCAAAATCTTTCACCAAAGGTTCAACTTCATCAACCTTTATTGGTTGTCCACTACTTGAGCCAGCTTCTTCTCCTGCAAAATGTTTGTCAGAA
Source organism: Dipteris shenzhenensis (assembly GCF_047967505.1). Lineage (NCBI taxonomy): Eukaryota > Viridiplantae > Streptophyta > Polypodiopsida > Gleicheniales > Dipteridaceae > Dipteris > Dipteris shenzhenensis. The sequence goes on from NC_141611.1 coordinate 21,195,742, forward strand.
TTCAAAAGTGCACAAACTCAATTGACCCATGAACTACCCTCATCTGAAAGAAACAGCAGTGCAACATGTGCTACAACCCATGAAAGGATCCTGCACCAGACTTACCTGCTCGTGTTTTAACAAATAGAATCAGCTGTTGGAAATGCTCCAAGAGAAGTTCTTCCTGCAGTTACAAAACACAACATTGCTATTGAGTTCTAAAGACCTCTCTCTCTCTCTAAGCTGGAATAACTTCTATGCGACAGAATGCCTCAAGCCACCCTCTCCACAAAAGCAAACATCAACTTCAGAATGAGTGGTACCATGAAGAATGCTCAGAGTAAAACAAAACCTGCTGATAAAGTATATTAAGCTTCCAAGGTCATCTATACAACAGCAGGCTGGCTGATTCACAGGAAAAGAGGAGTCTAACTGCAGGCGAATCCACACTATAAAGTTAATTTGACTAACTTTCTCTCAAGACATTGGAAAGAAATCATCCCCATTCCTCTCCTGGACACAACGGTGGATTAAAGAAATCCTCCAAAAGATGATGAAAGCTGGATCAATCCCCAAGAATGATGAGGTTTTTTCTAGTAACAGAGGCATTAGACGCTTACTCTTCATAGTTCATGCAAATTTAGGTATCTTTGCCTGAATTCAAGGAGCCCTTGTGAAAAGCATTGTCGAGCTTTCAATGTCCACAATGGGTCCAACAGCATACCCCAAGAGCCTGCTAAGTCCATCTTAAACAATTCTAACAGGTTAGAGGTGAAGCAGTGGGACTCTATGTTGAAGCAGTGGGACTTGGTCACCACCACTTTAGGCCTGATATTTTCTCCTCCTATAAATCTTTTATTATATTGCAAGAAATCACACACAAGAAAGCAGGGAGAGCCAGGGGTATTGAAAATCTCAGTGCTTAGTTATTCAACGCCTGGACAAGATGTGCTGATCCTATCATAGCCTCTCAAATCTCCACCAGTCAATCATCAAGAGATCACTTACCCCGATGGGTGCTGCATACACGGCTGTCCGTCTCACTAGTGCATAAAACAACCACCCTTTGTCGGGGGGTCCTAGAAGTGTGCTTGAAAGCACTGTCGCTCTGGCCAAGCCAGAGCTCCTTGACCTCATATAAGCCGTGCCCTAGATGCATGCATTATCATGAAAATTAGTTTCGTGAAGACTACCCTTATATAGGTGTACGACTGCACAATCTCCATCAGCTCCCCTAGGAAAGTGGAGCGTGCCGATAAAGTGTTGCTTGTGAGGAGTTGAAAATCAAACTGTGGTCTTGCCAAGGTTGACTATCAAGACTCTCTCCCTGCAAAATACCTCTAAGGCCTCTAGGTGTCTTTGTAGGCCTACTGCTAAAGAGGATATGAGGACTATGTCATCTACGTACAATAGTATCTGTATCATCAAATCAACAAGCAATGACCAATCGCCTTCCAAGCGATCAATGAAGGTCGTGATCTTGATGTAGAGCCCAAAGAGTGTTGGTGAGAGGGGGCATTATTGCTTCACTCTGGTTGTGCTCTCAATCCACCTTGATAGGTCTCCAGGGACTCGTACTCTCCCTCCGATTGACTCATATAGACTCGTCACCCCCAAATCATATCTCCTCGGATTTGCATCTCTTGAATTCTCCTAATCATGCAAGGATCATGGGACTGTGTCAAAGACCTTTTGAAAGTCTACAAAGCAAGTGTAGACTTTCTGGGATCTCGATCTCGCCTTCCCGATGATGGCCCCTAGAATGAAAATGTAACCAAGAGTAGAATGTTGCCTCCAAAACCTAGCCTGTATCAAAGCCCACTGTTGTCTTTGCGTATCAAAGCCCACTGTTGTCTTTGCGCTAGCTAATCCCTCTCTCTCTCTCTCTCTCTCTCTCTCTCTCTCTCTCTCTCTCTCTCTCTCTCTCACTGATAGGTCAATCTTAGCCAATGTGTGACCAATCACGAGGGTGTGGTAGTTCCCAATGTCCATGGGCTCCCCTACTTTGTGTATTAGCAACACGGCGATGGTACTCTAGGAAGGGGGGAAGCCCTGGCATATAGCATGATTAAACATTTCTACTAAGATCGGGGCCAAGACTTCTGTCCATGTGCAAAATGCTGAGTTGGCAACCCTTCATGGTTCTGGGCTCTTCGGCTATAGAGCCGACATAGTGCAACTCGCACATTTTGTGCTGTGAACAAGATGGATGTGGTGGGCCTGTGTAGAGAGGACATATCACGTGGTGCATGTATGGGTCATCGTAGAGCGATCGCATAAATGTGCCAGTCACTTTGGATCTGTGATGGGGATAGGGCTTCCCCATAGAGAGAAGTCCCCATACAATAGTTGGATCACCTCATCCATCCTATGCAAGAGGAAACTGACCTCTTACGACGTGTCAGGCAATGTGAAATCCGCTTCGATTGTCGTCAAATGTCCCAAAGCTCGCTCTTGTATGAGGTGAGATGTCATCTCTCTGTACTCATCATCAAACCATGGGTTCTGAGACATTTTCCTAGCTAGGGGGTGTGCTGCAGATCGAGTCATAGGTAATGATCTGATGGCGGCATCTTGAACTACTAATACAAGAATGTTTGAGGCAAGGGCAAGGCCTGTATATCTCCAAAGGAGGTCGGTTTCTCACGAGACAAGTGGCTCACGTAAACTGCATCAAGGGCATAGTCAAAGTACGTTTGAACATGGGTAGGCCAGGAGGATCCCTCCTTGTGGTTGGCGTGCTGGTCGAGATGCTAAATGCTAGATATGAGTGGTCAGTGCCAAGTGGAAGGGAGGAGACAGTAAAGTCATGTATTTGCGACACAAAGGCTAGGAAGCCCATCAATTAGTGGCCATCTCTAAAGACCGTTCTATATAATCAAGTCGTCTACTGTCCCCATCTTGAGCAAGTGCTGTCCATACCTTATCACATGTGGTCCATCCTCTGAGTACCTCACTATCCTAAGCTTTGCTGGGTCCATCTTTGGTACCCTGAGAGGATCCGATCCAAAATCCAGTAGACCCACCTGTATAACTCCCATGCATGCATTGAAGTCACCTAGAACAGTTTTTTCAAAAAAACTTTTGAGCGGAGCTGCTGCTCCTCCCCACACGACTGCCCCTCCAGCCTCTCCTCTCTCTCAGCCCCCTCCTCCTCCCTTGCTGCCCCTCCCTCTTCGCCCTCTCAGCCCGTCTCCCTCCCGACCTCCCCTCCCTCTCCCCCGGCCGCCTCCCTCCCAGCCACTCCCTACCCCGCCTCCTCTACCCCCCACCTCAGCCCTTCCCTCCCTCTCAGCTGCTCCCCTACATCTCCTCCCTCTCAGCCCCGCTCCCTACCCCCTGCCTCAGCCCTCTCCCCCGCCTCCTCTACCCCTACCTCTTCCCTCCCTCCCCCCGCCTCAGCCCTTCCAACGCCTCCTCTACCCTCACCCCCCGCCCCCCCCCCCCGCCTCCTCTACCCGCTTCTCAGTCCTCCCTACCCCCCACCTCCTCTACCCTCCTCCCCGCCTCCTCTACCTCCCCCCCTCCCGCGCCTCTTCTACCCTCGCCCAGCCCCTCTACCCTTCCCCCTCTACTCCTCCCTTCTCTCTGCCTACCCCTTCTCCGCCTCCTCCCTCCTCCTCATCCTCTTCCTCATCCTCCCCCTCCTCCTCAGCCCCTCCTCTCCCGAGCAGCTTAGTGCAGAAGGAACCTTTTCGTGTTCGCGTCGGCCTTTCCACCCTGATTGACGATGGCTCTACCTTCAGCCAATCCTCGCCCGCTTCCACCGGCGGCAAAAACCATCATTCTCTCAAAAGACGAGTTGCAATAACTCAAAAAAGATACATAGCATGAGAGCTCGACTTCGCTCTTTGCTTGCATCCATGGGTCCCACCCTTACAGGTTATAGGCCAAGGACCGGATGCTCGCCGCTCTACCTAGAGACCTCGCAGGGCACCTCTCAGATGTTCGTCTACTTAGGTGAGGTTTCTTCCAAATTGTTTTTGACTCCTCGAAGGTAGCACGTACAGTGCTTTAGGCTAGTCTGCTAGCATTGGGCTCTAGGAGGATTTTTCTGATCCCTTTTTCACTGGGGTTTGATCTTGTTGAGGAAGACAGTCGGACGACGTCACTCTTCATCGGATTTCCAGGCCTTCCTCAGATGTACCATCGATTGTTACATTCCATTGGAGCCGCCTTTGGAGTGGTTACTGAGATCCCCCCTCTCCCTGAGATGCCTACTTCAGCAATAGAGGTAGTCGAGTCTGATGGGGTACTGCGTGTTAGGGTCATTGTCTCTGACCCTAACATCTCGGATGACCACATTATGCTTCAGCGTCCAGATGGCTCCTTCTTCAGACAGAGAGTTGAGATTGCAGGGAGACAAGATCAGTGTAGGATTTGCAGGACCCTTGAGCTCTTTGCTAGAGATTGCCTTAGGAAAACGAAAGATCCATGGGTGCGCCTCATAGCTTCACCTGACCTGGACCTTCTTCAGGACCAGTTCCTACTGCCTCACGCACTGCAGCCTCTCGTCCTGATACTTCTACAGCGCGGACAGGATAGTCGGCATGTCTTGCTTCGATTGTCCCGATGCCTCTCAGAGTTGGTGAGCCAGTACCTCAGGCTACCATTGACGGGGCCGCGGACCCGTCTCTTCAGATAGGAGACATCCCTGTCCTGGTTCCATGTGCAGATGAGACTGCTCTTGACCCTATTCAGATGTAGGAGCGCTCATCTAGGGAGCACTTTTCTACAGAGGCCTGTGCTTTACTTGAGGATAGTGACAGAATTGTGGCTGAGGTCATGCAGATGTTGCCACGTCTACCTAGACCTGACAGAGGTAAGGGGTTTATTGGTTTCACTCCTTCCGTAGGGCTCCTTCGCACTCTTGCGCCAGAGGTACTCCTTCGCACTCTTGCGCCAGAGGTACTTAAATTCATTTTCAATTCTAGCAGACTTGGCTGAGTTTGAGACAGAGGAGGAGTTTGTACTCTCCACGCTTGGGGAGCATATCTTCCAAGATAGAGTTTCCCCCTCAGTAGGGGGGGAGCGGTGCTTTCCCTAGTTGACTTCCCTCCTACTTTCCCTAGTTGACTTCCCTCCTCCTGATAGGAGGAATTTTTCGCAGGAGAGGGCTTTCTTCGCTACCAGGTCGGGTAGGATCTTCCATCCGGCCTCCTCCTCTCGCAGATGAGGATTATCAGTTGGAACGTTCAAGGCCTCGGGGGTGTACCTCATTGTCGCTGCAGGCAGCTGATTCGTAACCAACTTCATCCAGGTGTTACTGGGGGTCCCATGAACATTTTGATGATTCATAAACACAAATTGGATGCCAAGGATTGTTCCAAGTCGGGTAAGCTTCTTTTAGGCCACACTTTTTGGTCACCCGCCTTGGGCACCAGGGGAGGTACTTGCATTTCTGTTTCTTCTTCTATACTCCCCTTGGTGATTGGACACGGGATCATAGTCCCTTCCAGAGCTCAGTGGATTACACTTTTGATTGATGGGCATAAGGTTGGTCTCTTAAACCTTTATGCACCCAATTCTAGAGGGGATCGTGTTCTTTTTTGGAAGGAATTGCTCTCTTGGTCACATATTGCAGATGCTTGGATTATAGGGGGTGATTTCAACATGGTTGAAATTCCCTCAGACAAAAGGGGTGGTAGGGAAGGTGGCCTTCACTCCCTAGAGAGAGCAGCGTGGGATGCCTTCCTTTTTCAGTACAGCGGCAGGGATGCTTGGCATGATGATGCTTTTCAGGCTTAGCCACATTCTCATGTTTTCTTGGTCGAACAAGAGATTGTAGATGCCTATACATGCACGGATTGACAGATTTTATGTGGATGATTGGGCTCTTGACAGAGGTGGTACTGTTTACATTGTAGCTGGGGTGTCCACTTTGGATAATTTTTCAGTGGTTTTGATGGTCTCAGATCCCCATGTGAGGCGCCGCTCTGTCAGTGTTAGGATTCCATATTCTTTCTATGCAGAGGAGGGCCTTACAGAGACAATGTTGAGGACTTGGGTATCTCATTTGCAGGATGGGCAGCTTTCTCCTTCAGTCTTAGCCGTAGCCCTCTTTGTTATCAGTGACTTTTATCTTTCAGTTGCTCGTATCACAAGGGGTGAGATCCTCAGGCGTGAGAAAGGTATCCGCCAGCAGTTGGCTGCCCTCCAGAGGGAGGAGCAGAAGAGGCCTACAGATGCTTGGATTCACGAGCGCCTTGCTGCAGCAAGGGCTCAGCAGCAGTCACTTTTAGATCAGAGAGCATAGTATGCCTTTCATGCCAGAGTGTCATTTTGGACATAGAAGGGAGGTAGGTCAACAAGCAGTTCTTCTCTACTCTTGGCCCCAGACATAGTAGGGAGAGTGTCTCACAGTTTGTTGACTCAGGCGGAGTTCTTCAGACACATCCAGAGGCTGTCTTGCAGGTTGCCACTGATTTTTCTGTCTCCCTTCTTTGAAAAAGCTTATAACAGGTAGACTGGGGCTTTTTGGAGGGCACACTTACTCGCTTTGGCTTCTTAGATCGGAGGGGTGTCAGCCCTCTATAGATCAGCCCACAGCCAGGTTCTTATTGGTGGAGTCAGGGGAGACAGGTTTGAGATTACCAGATCAATTCGTTGCCCCCTAAGCCCTTCTTTTTATTCCTTTTTATGGCTAAGGCTATGAGCTATTACATTAGAGCTCAAGTTGGAATCGTAGAGCTCAGGCTTCCTCTGAGGCAGGAGGATGAGCTCTTAGACAGCGAGTTGGCAGATGACACGACTATTTTTTTGGATGCCACTCCACAAACACTGAATTCATTCAGGACATCATTGGATTTGTTTTGCATTGCGGCAGGTGCACATATTAATTGGAACAAATCCAATGGCTTTTGGATTAGTGATGAGGACACTCTAGTCTGGGGGATTGACAAAGGGTTCACTTGGATTCAGAACAAGTCAGCCAGACTTGACCTTGCATCCAGAGTTGTGGTTGTGAACCAGGTATTGTTGGCCACTCCTTGGTTTGTTTGCTCATGTTAGTGCAGATCTAGAGATTGTATCGCTCAGCTCATGAGACCTATCAGGAACTTCCCATGGAGCGATTTAGATGGCACCTCAGATGTTGTAACCAGGGTGGCTTGGGAGACCCTCATTCTCCCCACAGGAGAAGGGGGTCTCAATATTATTGACCCAAGCTTGAAGTGCATGGCCTTGCTCTGCAAGTTTGTAGTACGTGGATTGATGCCTGGACAGAAGCCTTGGAAGGATTTTTTCTCACGCAACATTCAGTCTTGCATCCCTTCTCATGGGGGAGATTGGTTGGACAACAATAGATGCATCTTTACTTCAATCCATCTCAAATTGCCCCTTCCCCTCTCATGGCTGCTATTTTGAAAGCTTGGGGCTGCTTCAGAAACACACTTCACAAAGTTCCACCCACTTCTCGTGAAGAGATTCAAAGGCAGCCAATCATGTGGAATGACTCGATTTTGGATCATCATGGCAAGCCACTCGGAGTGTCACATTATATGCAGTGGTCTAGATGGGAGAGGGGACTTGCCTCTACTGTAGGCGCTTGGCAGGCCTTTATGAGACTTCCAAGGATCAGAGACTTTTAGCAATTGGCCACCTCAGAGGGAGTGCACTCAGGATATAGCAAATACAGGAAGCCATTCCGCTAGAGTGGATTGTCACATATGACATGCCGCTTATAGAGTCCACTTGGTGGGGAGCGTTCTCAGGGACGGGCATTCCGTTATAGGTCATTGCATTGTAGGATGCACATGAGGATACCCTTGTCTTTGATGTTTAGTCGGGAGGCAAACTTATTAGATCTTTCGATGATATTCTTTTAGAGGTTGCATTTCAGCCTGTAAGGATTGCAGGATTCATGGAGTGGGGCATGGCTTCATAGTGGTATCTTGACCCTGATCCTATTCTCCTTGCGCTGGGGTCTTGGAGACTCTGGTTGTATGGTGGTTCCCCTATTAGGTTCTTGCAGTGGGACCCAGGGGAGTGGGAATGGATTGATGAGGGGCACCGAGAAAAGAGCTTTCCCTTCTTTCGCTATACAGTTAGAAACGCCCGGAGATTTCAGCTCAACAGTAGAGGTTGGAGGCCCTCCAGAGCGTCACATTGCGATAGTTTTCAAATTTCCGCAGCTGTGCGGAAGAACTTTTGGTGTAGGCTCTGAAAATCCCTTAGGAATAGAAAGATCACTCTTTTCTTTTGGCTTTCTATTCATGGAGGGATTGCAGTGACCTGTGGAGATCTAGGTTTGGGGCTGATCCTACTTGTCCTCGTTGTCACATGGCAGTTGAGTCAATACAACATTGCCTTTGGGAGTGTAGACAGGCGAGGACAATCTGGAAAGGTGTTGCTAGGATTTTCAGCATCTTTCATACAACACCTTTCTATATGACCTGGGGTTCAGTGGCTTGGTTATCTCTTACTAGCCCACAGGTGTTTTTTAAGGGACATGATCCAGATCCAACTTTCATTCTTCGGCGACATTCAGTGAAGTCTTGTTCCCTCCAGGATGTTTCCCTCACTCCTTTCAGAGCTGCTCATGCCTCAGTAGACACGTCTTGGGAGATTTTGGCTAGCATTGCAGCTTGGCATATTTGGAGAGCTGGGTGTACAAAGGCGATGGAGGGTATCCAGGTTCACCCTTCCCAGACTATGGCCAATATTTGGATTGACACAATACACACTCTGATGGCCATTTGGGCGAGCATGTAGGAATCCTCCAGAGCAGCCACTGCCAAGAGAGTTACTTTTTCCAGAGTTTGGAGGGGATCTCCTTTCTTCTCTGAGTTTCCTTCAGGGTTGAGATGGCAAATTCAGCCTCTGCCTTGGTTCTTTATTAACTCACTTTTACCTGTTTTTTCCTCATGCATTGCATGATGTACTCCCGCATTTGAGCTTGCTCTCGCAGTTTTAATTCATACTTAATGAAGTAATTTTCTTGAAAAAAAAAAGAAAGTCACCTAGAACAAGGATCTCTCCCTGCTTGGAGAACTCCGTGAAATCATGATTTCTCATCTCATATAGGCTGTGACTCTCTGTGGTCCCCTCAATGTGCATAGGATGATGTATCGAAAAGAAAGTAGCACAAAACAATGAAAATTGGTAGTGGATGGAGTGATTGAACTCATATCCACATGTGTCGTATGTGTTCCTCCTTCCACATCATAGATATGAGCGCTCTCCAGTGCGATCTGTAAAAGGACAGGTTTGCCCTAGAGCCTTGTATCCCACTCTCTCTCTCTTCATCTCCCTCATGTGAGCCAACTCCCAAGTGTATCCTGGCACTGTGGGAATTACTCGTGTGTTTCGATGTAGAAGACCACATCTTTGCCAATTAAGTCTTTGAGAACCCCTTGGGGTCAGACCAAAGGTTGCCATTTGCAATTCCACACAACTCTGTGTCCTTGTCTCATAGGCCTGACACTATCATGCGCTATCTGTACCCCTCCCTTTTCTATCTCTTTCTTCTCGCATATAGTTACTTTGCCATCTCTGTATGCACCCATTTTCCCTCTTGCCTCGCTACCATCAACTCGGACCCTCCCCTCTCTTTGATGCTCTTTCTACAAAAGCATGATGTCATAATCCAAATATGTCCTGGTCCCCATCAATGTTGCCCTCATACTCATGAAGGTGGACCTATCTACCACTGTCCACAATCTCACTACCATAGGCCTGGTCGGTGCATCGGCCTTGCCCACTCTCCATGATGCCTCACCCGTCTTAGTGTCAATGCTGTTGCATTTGCCATCGAAGCATCACCCACTACTAGGTCTCTAACAAGGACATCTAAGGTTTTACTATTCTCTCTCTTCTCCTCCTCTTGGGCATCAGAGATGATGAACTCCTTTTTTGGGCCTGATGTGCCCTTCTTGATTACCTCTCCAGTCCAACATTTTTGCCTTCCATTAAGTTTATTGTTGGGAGAATTCCGAGTGCTAGTAGCTTGTAAAGCAGCCATATCCTTCTTGAGTTTTCATTCTCTGTTTTGAACTCTAATACTTTGCATGACTTCTTTTCCTCTTGTGCTTGGAGAGTCTTCATTTGCTCTTTGAGTATGTTCAGAATCATCCTTGAAAGGTGGCTGAATCTCTCCTTCTACTGGAGAGAGAGAGAGAGAGAGAGAGAGAGAGAGAATTATAATCCGTCAATTGATGAGTCTGTAGCTGCAGTCTACATCATTTACTGCTGTAAAACAGCCACTTTGGAAGAAATGCTTGCGGCCACATCATCCTCTCCATTTAAGTGATGGATTGCTCAGATACCAAGAAGATATTTGGCAAATCTCTCATTCTGTGGTTGTTGTGTTCATTGTGGTGGCTCCAAAGCTTGTGGAACTCTCTCTCTCTCTCTCTCTCTCTCTCTCTCGCTCGAAGGTGCAGGCTGCTCTCTTGCGGAGGCTGTCATCCAGATTCTCCTATACGCAGACGATGTAGTAATACTATCCTCTTCTGCTACTGGTCTTCAGCGACACCTGGATGGACTTCAGGTCTTCTGTGATACACATGACTTGAAGGTCAACCTTGGGAAAACCAAGGTGATGATCTTCAACACTTCCAAACCCGCTATGCACCGAGAGCAGTTCCTCTTCGCCAGCAACCCTGTTGAGATAGTTGACTCTTACACATACTTGGGCGTTGTCTTCTCAGGTCCGATCTTCACGATGCGCCCGGCCATGCAGGCCAGGATCAGCCGGGGCTACGCCGCTCTTGCCAGGTTGGAGCGACAGTGCTACCACTCCCACTTCCAGGACCCGCGGACCAAGTCTCTCCTTTTTGATTCTTTGGTCTGCCCAGCAGGCATGTACGGTAGCCCGTGGTGGGGAGCCGACCTTTCAATCACAGAGTGGGCTCGAGTCGAGTGCCTACAGATACTGATGTTTGCTCGGATGATCCGCAGCAAACCATCGGTACCACACCAGATCATTCTAGCAGAGTTCGGCGCCTCACCCCTACAGCTTGATGCGGCTTTCCAGGCTATCACTTATCTCCATAGAGTCAGGGATTTCAGCTCCTCCGCCGACGGTCGCCTCCGCCTACCTTGGCTAGCCCTATCCTCCTCTATGGCCTTATCTGTTGATGGGATCAACGGACCAGCAATGCTGGTATAGTCGTCTTTCCAGTTGGTTCACCCGACTGGGCCTCGACTTAGACCGGTTGCCTCCTTTTCAATACAGCCTCGACGCTCCACCATCTCCCCCCTCCCCCACTGACCAGGACGTCAACCGGCTCATTCGAGCGGATCTGCTCCAGCTCCACGCTTGGCGGACATGGTTTCTTCACTCCGAGCTTCCTGTGAAGCTCGACTTCTACCGCCGACACTGCCTCCAGATCTCACAGGAGGGCTTCATCACACCTCCGGGTTACACACAGCTTCATCTACCACATGTGCTCTGGATCTCCCTCAGTCAGTTTAGGGTTTTGTCACACTGATTACGGATCGAGAGCAGACGCACAGAGGGTATCCCACAAGAGGGCCACCTTTGCCCACTTTGCGACTCGATCTCCTGCAAGTGGGCAAAGGTGGCCCTCTTGTGCCATTCGAGGCCGGTACCACTGCCTCTTCCACGACGGATTCGGCCTCCTCCCACACATGCTGCAGTTCCCAGATCAGCGATGCCTAGCCGCTTTCTTACATGAGATGACTTGCCATCGAGATACCTCTCTCCGAGCACGGCGACATGCGCAACACACATAGCGTGAGGACACCCAGAGGCCCATCACTGATTTCTTCCAGTCACAGGATACCTCTCCTCAGTCTAGTTGACGACGCAGACGTGAGCGAGAGCCAGAGCCACGACAGCTGCGCCAGCGGACAGACTCACACATCCGGATCCATGACATCTCGTCTTTGCTCTCTGCCCGCCCCACCGGGGTTACCGTTGCCCTCATCCACAGGGCCACCCGCCGCCCCCGACGACCGAGCTCGACTAGGCCGCGTGACATCAGAGGCCAATCATCTATTGCAGGGTTTTTTCCGGCCTCCCATTTGACGGCCCCTCTATGATTGGTCTCTGACGATCACCACCTGCACATATATATTGTATCTCCCCCCTCTGCCCCATTTTTGGTGCCCCCCCCCTTCTTTTTTGTATCATCTGGAGGTAGACACATATTTTTTGTATCAAGACTAGATACACCGTCCTTCATAACCTCTTTTTTGTAGAAACGGTTGGCTCCGTTTTGAGACCGCCACCGTTATGCTCATTGTATCAGTTATCTTTAGTCTCATAGACCTTCACGGTCTCCCGAAGACTTTAATAAACTTTCTTTCTTTCTTTCTTTCTCTCTCTCTCTCTCTCTTCCCTCTTCTTCCTTGTACACAGCCTTGGTCACGAGATATTGCAGCTCCATAGGGAGGTGGCAGCTGTAGCGACAGCCCCAAGTAGCGTGCAGCAGTAGAGGCTCAGATAGGCACCATGCAGTCGGCTATTGTAGAGAGTACCAGATGGGTAGACATCGTGAAACAGAAGCCTGCAAAGGCCATTGTTTCTGCCACCATCCAAAAGCAGCATCAGAGGGCCAGCAAGGTTCTAACATCAGAGTCCGAGGGGTCCCTCGCATGCTCTCCACTGCCATGGAGGACGCGACCAGCTTCGTGGCTTCCACACTTGGAGACTTGGAGCATGGGATAGAGGAGCCTGGCACGTAGGACAAGACCCACTTGAGAGCAGCCTCTTATCTACCTCTTTTACTTCTGCATTTGCATCGCCTCTTTATAATCTGCTACAAGCACTCTTCTCTTGATAGTATACAATTCTTCTGAATGAGAACTTCAATCCAGTTGCTCTTGATGCTGAATGTTCAAAAAATGCCTGTAGTATCTCTTCAATATCTCTTCGTGTTCACATGAAAGACATTCTTCATGTGCCAGTTAATTGATAATCTCAGCTTGGAATTCCTCTTCTGAATACCATTGGCAGTTAATTGGTAATCTCAGCTTGGAGTTCCTCTTCTGAATACCATGCTGCTGAAATCTCTTCTTAATAACCTGTAGCATTTCCTAGAAGAATGCCCTTTACCTTTCCTTAGAGAGTACACGTGGGAGAAAGCATACCGGGATAAGACTCAGGAAACAGGTGGAGTGCATCGATCAGGAGTGGCAGTACTATATAGATCATCTCTCATCGAGGCGATCTCTGTCGAGAGGCATGTCACACATGCTAGATTTTGTGGATTTGGATCCGACACCATGTTACTTTCCCCCGAGACCTCACACTTTGCATGAGATCTACTCCAGTAGGCTGAGACTGCACCATACGCAGCCCTTTACCCAGACATCATGGATTTCTTGAGCCACATGAAAGTTCCCCTTGTTGGGGACTTCAACACAAGGACGGGCACATCAAGTATCACTTTTGGATTTTTGCAATGACTCTTATCTTATTGATTTAGATGAGGAAAGGATGTCCCAAGTTTTGGCCGACAAGCGAGCCCTAGTTGCATCAAAGGGCATGCCTTCTTCGACATGGGGCAAGATACATGATCTTGTCATTCATAATGGTTTGATCAATGGCCCTCCTCGGGTGGTTTACTTGTTTCCCCACCATCTTAGTTGACTTTCTCAAGGTATCCCTTGCCTTCACCCCACATATAGCTGATTTTTCTCTGTCTTGCCACCACCTCACAGAGCAAATCATACCTATCTCTCTGTTAGTATATCCATCCCCCGTCTTACAATGCACACTACGACGTCACCCACACACAGTACATATCACGACGTTCACTTTGATCATAGCCTTTCATTTGACTCCACGCGCCTTTCCACTCTACGTCTATCGATGATAGATCACTCTAGGATTGAGCCGCCGCTCTCTCCATGAGGCCATCCTACACACCCCACCCATTTCATTTGCTTGTTGCCTCTTAGCTCAGTACCTTGCAATAGTTGGTACAATGATGAGTGCAAGGCCTTACGCCGTCAATCAGATTTAAGACTAAGCATCACCTGTCGAGTGAGGCAGAGACTACACATGAGTACGATTGTTTGGTCTGCTGAAAGAAGCAGGCTTTCGTTCGTCAGAACGAGGTGTTAATAAACATTCTGTGACATACTGCTTGCATACTTTTCACAACCGGAGGTGTTCAAACACGCAGCTTTGAAGCTTCATCATGGCCAAATGTACTGAATTCATTCCATATGAACTAATTACTATGACCCTGATCGTATCAAAGCTTTTTAACAAAGTGGTTTGGTAGTTTCCCTCACACTTGGACCCTTAACAAATTCACTCCCATTCACAAGGCGTGGGATCCCATGAGCCCGAGAAACTACACGAGCATTATGATTGGACATGTCATGTCCAAGGTCTGTGCATCCGTGCTCAACATAGAGGTTAGCCGGTTTGCAGAGTGCCAGGGACTCAAGACCAAGGAATAGGCATGCTTCTGGGCTGATCACATGACTCTAGATCACATCCTCACACTCAAAGGTGTCATTGAGGAGGCTAAAGCATGGAGACATGGGATTTATTGCTGTTATGTGGATTCCCTCAAAGCATTTGACATGCTCCCCTCACCAGATGTTTACAGGAGCTGGGGTATGGTCATGAGATCATTTTGGCAATCATCGCACCCTAGGAGAAAGTCTCAAGCTGGTTTCAAAAGGGTGCAAGGTGGACAGAGGAGATTGTGGGCACTATTGGGGTCAAACAAGGTTGTCCATTATCATTAACCTTGTTTGGCCTCTACATAGACGAGCTCGAGACTTTCATCAGGACACTAGCGAGGGCAAGTTGCTCTCTCGCTGGCTCCTTGATTCAGATCCTCCCATATGCAGACGATGTAGTCATACTCTCATCCTCACTAGAGGGTCTCCAGTTGTTGGGTGTTGAAAGCAATGGAAGCCAAAAAATGGAAGCACAATGGAGAAAAGGAGATGCTGTAATAGATTGTTACAAATTTGAAGTGTGGAGGCTCAAGGGAGAGCCAACATAACAAAACCCTAGGGCTACCTTCCCTAACTGGACTAAGTGTCTTAGCTGACCTAGATGGTACATAAACTAACTGTACCAATAGTCCTAACTGACTATAACTAGGCCTACAAGACTCATACCAAGGTATAAGTGGCATCTATGGATAGCCCATGAGATAGCCTACAAACCCCCCTCCATGGTATGGGCTGAAGTACAGAGTACAACAGATCAAGTTACAAAAGATACTTAGTTTAAAGCTTCTCGAAAAGCCTCAAACTTAGGTCGAGGTAGAGTCTTCATAAAAAGATTTGCCAAGTTGTCTTCACTGGGAACATAAGACAACTCAATATCACTTGTTGATAATCGCTCTCTGGCATAGCGATAGTGAACCTCAATGTGCTTTGTGCAAGCATGGAAAACTGGATTCCGTGCGACAGCCAAAGCACTCTGACTATCAATGAAGATGACGGTAGGAGCAGTCTAACATGCACAAAGATTTGCAAGTAGCTTCCAAAGCCAAACACACTCCACTGTAGCTGTAAAAGCCGCTGTGTACTCAGCTTCACAGCTAGAAGTTGCAACTGTACTCTGCTTCTTGCTGAACCAAGAAACACATGAAGTACCAAGCATAAAACAGTTGCCACTATGTGACACATGAGTGTTAGAACAACCAGCCCAATCACTATTAGTGAATCCATGCATGACAAGTGAAGTATCAGCCCCATAAAGAAGGCCTAAATGCTGAGTGCCTTCAACATATCTGAAAACACGCTTCACGGCATGCCAATGGTGCATAGATGGGCTGTGCATATATCTACTCAACTGTGAGAGAGCATACTGTAGATCAGGTCTTGTATGGCATAGGTAAATCAAACAACCAACTGCCTGCTGATAGACAGTGACATCACATGTACCGCTGCCATCCTCAGAAGAGAAGTGAAAACCAGTCTCTAATGGTGTGGATAATGGCTTGCAATCCTCAAACTGAAAATTCTGCAAAAGCTGTCCAATGTACTTGGACTGTGACATCAAAATGTACCCCTCACTGCCAGCAAATTGAATGCCCAGATAGTAGTGCAGAAGACCAAGATCAGACATAGCAAATGTCTGCTGCAAATCAACTTTAAAATCTGCAATTTGCTAAGCATGTGTCCCAGTTACAAGCATGTCATCCACATAAAGGACTAAAATCAGCAAATCTGTCCCACGCTTGCGGATGTAAAGGGTAGCCTCTGTAGGGCTGTTCTGAAAGCCAAGTGTGAGCAAATGAGAATGAATTCTCGAATACCAAGCCCGAGGTTCCTGTTTCAATCCATAGAGGGCCTTTTTCAAGCGGCATACCTTGCTTTCAGAACCTTCAACCTCAAAGCCAGGAGGTTGGGAAACATAGACCTTTTCCTGCAAATGCCCGTGAAGGAAAGCTGTCTTAATATCAAGCTGATGTATCTGCCAATGAAAGTGGGCAGCAAAGGCAATAACAATGCGAATGGTAGTAATCCTGGAAGTGGGAGCAAAAGTCTCCTCAAAGTCAATGCCATGCTGCTGAGCGTAGCCCTTAGCAACAAGACGGGCTTTGTAACGGTCCACTGAACCATCAGCTTTCCGTTTGATCTTGTAAACCCACTTTGTTCCAATGGCATTCTTGCCATAAGGCAAATCACACAACTCCCAAGTGCCATTCTGATGGATAGAATCCAATTCAAGGAAAGCTGTCTTAATATCAAGCTGATGTATCTGCCAATGAAAGTGGGCAGCAAGGCAATAACAATGCGAATGGTAGTAATCCTGGAAGTGGGAGCAAAAGTCTCCTCAAAGTCAATGCCATGCTTCTGAGCGTAGCCCTTAGCAACAAGACGGGCTTTGTAATGGCCCACTGAACCATCAGCTTTCCGCTTGATCTTGTAAACCCACTTTGTTCCAATGGCATTCTTGCCATAAGGCAAATCACACAACTCCCAAGTGTCATTCTAATGGATAGAATCCAATTCAGGTTGCATGGCCTTCATCCAACAATCATTCTGAAAGGCAACTTGATGACATAATGGCTCTTCATTGCATGCTGTATCAACCAAAGCATAAGCAACAAAACTAGCATGCTCTTTCCGGACAGCTGCTCTCGTACGGGCTGGTAGAGGAGTGTCTTGTCTGCTGTCTTTTAGCGTGTCAAGGAGCCAACGGGGTACCTTTTTAGGCTCCTGAATTTCTGCTCTTTCCTGGTCAAGAGCCCGGTGCAAATGATCCTGATCAATGATAGGCATATCAGGCTGAATTTCTGCATGCACACGTGGCTGTAAATGACCAACAGATGAGGAGGGACAACCTCAAATGGAACATCATCCCGAGCATCGGATGGAAACAAAGGCATCAAGCTGTCAAATATGTCTAGGGCATCAACAACGGGCTGTTTTTGACAGTCCAGATAAGGCATAGTGGAAGATTAATCAAACACAACATCCCGACTGACAAAACACTTGCCTATGCAGGGCTGATATAGCTTATAGCCCCTGCTCACTGTACTATACCCAAGAAAAATGCATTTAATAGCTTTATCATCCAACTTAGTGCGTCTCTGTGAAGGCACATGAGCATAAGCTAAGCATCAAAAAGTCCTCATGTGCGAAATGCAAGGCTTACGACCCGTCCAAGCCTCATAAGGTGTGATAGTCTGCAACGCCTTTGTAGGATATCTATTCAAGATGTAATTTGCACACATGACCACATCCAACCACAACTTATTAGGCAAATGTTTGCCTTTCAACATGCATCTGGCCATTTTCATCGTTGATCTATTCTTCTCAGCCATGGGATTCTATTGAGGAGTACAAGGCATTGTGCATCGATGATTATTGCCACGGGAAGTTAAAAAAACAGCAAACTCCTTCGACATGTATTCACCCCCCCCCCCCGTCCGTATTAGTGTGAGCTATTTGGCAGCCTCTGGAGCCCTCATTCTTGCTGGTCTTGCTGGTTTTCACACTCCCACGGGTGTTTGAGACCTTTCCAAGCAATTTTGTCACGAAAGATCTCATTCTGACACGAGAAGAAGCACATGCCTTGATTGCTCTTTCAGTGAAAGATGTTATTATCCCTCATATTCGGTCTTGCAAGACAGCTAAGTAAGCATGCGATCAGCCTGCATCTTTGTATCAGGTGCGGAATGAGGCGAGGGTTGCCTATCTCCGTAGGCAATTGAAAGATTCAAAGCTTGATGAGGGTGGTAACATGGATGCCTATCTCACTAATGTGAAGGATTTGAAAGAGTAGTTGGCCAACATTGATGAGATTATGCCTGATTCTCAGCTGGTTTCTAATACCCTTGATGGGTTGCCTGATTCATATCAAGGCTTTGCTACTACATTGAGGTTGGTTGCAAGCATTTAGGGCTTCTTTATGGGGCTAATACTTCACTTGTCATGCATGGATTCATTGATAGTGATTGGGGCTGGTTGTTCTGACACTCGTGTGTCATATAGTGGCAACTGTTTTATGCTTGGTACTTCATGTGTTTCTTGGTTAAGCAAGAAGCAAAGTACAATTGCTACTTCTAGTTGTGAAGCTGAGTACAGAGTGGATTTTACAGCTACAGTGGAGTGTGTTTGGCTTCGCAAGCTACTTGTAGATCTTTGTGCATGTCAGAATGCTCCTACCGTCATCTTCACTGATAGTTAGAGTGCTTTGGCTGTCGCACGGAATCCAGTTTTCCATGCTCACACAAAGCACATTGAGGTTCACTATCACTATGTCAGAGAGCGATTATCAGCAAGTGATATTGAGTTGTCTTATATTCCCCCTGAAGACAACTTGGCAGATCTATTTACAAAGGCTCTACCTCGATCTAGGTTTGAGGCTTTTCGGCAAGCTTTAAACTTAGTACCTTTTGTAACTTGATTTGTTGTACTCTGTACACTCATAGGTTGCTATATCCTACGGGACGAACATGTGCAACCATGACACTAGATATTTAGGTATCTTGAGCCATGTCCAAGATACTTCAGCCCATACCATGGAGAGGGGTTTGTAGGCCATCTCATGGGCTATCCATAGATGCCACTTATACCTTGGTATGAGCCTCGTAGGCCTAGTCATAGTCACTTAGGACTATTGGTACAGTTAGTTTATGTACCATCTAGGTCAGTTAGGACACTTAGTCCAGTTAGGGTAGTTAGCCCTAGGGTTTTGTTATGTTGGCTCTCCCTTGAGCCTTCACACTTCAGTTTTGTAGCAATCTATTACAACATCTCGTTTTTCTCCATTGTGCTTCCATTGCTTCCAACACCCAACACCAGTGACACTTGGATGCACTTCATACCTTCTGCAAGACACATGACTTGAAGGTCAACCTTGCTAAAACCCAAGTCATGATCTTTAGCAACCATGCACAGAGAGCAATTCACACTAGATAGTTACCGATGGAGGTCGACACATCCTATACATGCTTGGGTGCTATTTTTTTCTCTAATCTAATTTCATAATGCCACCAGCGATGCAAGCCCGATTGAGCAGGGCATACGCCACACTTGCTAGACTCAAGCAACAATGCTTTCACCCTCATTTCCAAGATCCCCGAACTAAGTCTTTTCTCTTTGACTCCTTGGTCCCCCCAACGGGTATGTATGACACTCCTTGTTGAGGGTTCGAGGTATCACAGACAGATTTGGCTCAAGAGGAAAAGTTTCAGATTCACCAATAATCCATGACTTTAGTAGCTGAGGGCGATTAGAGGTGTTAGTACATACTTACATGCATATGGTTCGAAAGTATGGGGCTTCACATGGACAGATTAACCCCCTTTCAGTAAAGTGTTAAGGGCCCTTTAGTCCCGCTCACCCATCATGAGGTCAACCAGGTTATTTGGGAGGATATCTTACAATACATATATTTAGAACCTGGCTGGCACCCAACAAGCTTCTTGTGAAGCTCAGCTTTTACAGAGACCACTTCTTACGGATTTCAGAGGAGGCTTCGTTGACCCACCAAGCTATTCATGGATCCACCTCCCCCATTCATTGAGAATATCGATTGAGCAGTTCTGTGTCTAGTCGCACCGACTATGCATTGAGAATGGGTAAGTTGAGGGCATAACTAGAGTGGGCCGCATATGTACCTCAAGTGATCGACATGAGCTCAAGTCAAAGGAGCGTTTCACATTTAAATGCCATGTGTACTATGCGATCCGAGGTCATTACCATTGTCTCTTTAGGGATGGTTTCGAGCCCCCCTGCAATTTTTATTACCCAGATTAGAGATGCCTGGTGACTTTCAGTTATGATGCCGTCTGACACAGAGAGCATCTGCTTGACCCATAGGCGAGATCAGGGTGTACAACCAGACTCAACGGGTTGATGCATATATTAGGCTTGGGGATCTTCCCTCCATTTCACTAGACTGGAGACACAATCTCCAGACTAGGGTGACAGTGGCACTTGTGCGATGTAGGGCCATCAACTAGGAGACCATAGTGGGCCAATCACAATCTGGAAAGAAAAACTTCAGAGTACACACATTGACCATTGCCAGCGCTCTATCACAAGTTTTATGCCATTGCAGCCCCGTACACCACCGGGCTCCCCCTTGGGCTTGACCCCTCCGCCAACTTCCAGAGGATCATCGTAGTGATGCCACACCACAGCTTCTATCCTCTCCATGGGCTCATATATCTTTATGTATTACCGTTCTATTATTATGTTGTATTTGTCTCAAGTGCTGATGTCTGCTTAGAGGCTCTACCCATCTAGCTCATTGTATCTGGTTCTTTCAGTCTCATAAACCGTTCGATCTTTTGAAGACTTTTAATTTCTTTCTTTCTTTATTTCTTTTTTCCTTTCCTCTTCTTCCTTGTAGTCTCTCTCCGTGAGAGCACGTGCTTCAACTAGGGCTTCAAGTCTTTCTTGATGTTGTGCTGTTGAACAAGTGTTTGCTAGCTACAATGTCTACGATGGGAGCAGGGATTGTAGAGTTAGTATCCTTTCGACTCCACAATGTACTAACGTACACTTTTAACTCTTGCATCAAAATCTGTCATGTGTTCATTTGGAACATGCATATAGCATTTAGATAAGATGTACCATACGCACAGCTGGGGTACTGGTACGTTGTGCCATATGGAATAAATTTCAATGTACGTAAGGTACGCCAGCTTTGTAAACTATTATTATTTTTTTCCAAAAAAAGAGTAAGGAATGGGAAAGAGGGAGGAGGGGGACAGAGAGAGGGGAGAAGGACAATATACTATATATACCTAGATGAATCTAGGAACAATTCCAAACTCATCCTCTAAAAGCACAACATAGTGCAGTATACTATAATCTGTTAGAGAAGAGAGTGTGAGAGCAAGAGAGCTAAACGTAGTGCTTGCAATAGAAGAAGTGACTGAATACAAGAAGTGGGAAAGGTTTTGTCTAAGTGACAAAACCTTATCCTTCACTAACCGTAGTTAGTGAACTAACTGTGGTTAGGGGGAAAAACCTCTAAGGAGGAAAAAGTGCCCCTAGCCTACTTATTACATTACATTGGTCACTGCTAAATTATAATAATAATTCTAACACCCCCTTGTAGTGCCAATGTCATGTACAAGGAAATGATCAATCACCAAAAGGAGATAAGTTCAAGGCACTGCGAAATGCCTCAAACTTTTCACGTGGAAGTGCTTTGGTGAAGATGTCTGCAACATTGTCATGTGTTGACACATAGATCATACTGATCTCTCCTGCATGCAACTTCTCTCTGACATAGTGATGGTAAACCTCAATGTGTTTCGTGCGAGCATGAAACACATGATTCTTTGCCACTACTATAGCACTCTGACTATCAGTGAGAATCAAAGAAGGACCCTCCAATGAAAGATGAAGATCAACAAATAAACGACGCAGCCAAACACATTCAACTGTCGCTGTGAAACCTGCCCTGTACTCAGCTTCACATGAGGAGGTAGCCACTGTAGACTATTTCTTGCACAGCCAAAATATGCAAGCATATCCTAGAAAGAAACAATTCCCACTGGTGGACTGCCTAGTATCATAGTCTCCAGCCCAATTAGAGTCATTGTAATCATGCATCTGCAAGTCACCCTCCCTGGGAAACATCAAGCCAAAAGACTTTGTACCTTGCAAGTAACGGAAGATGCGTTTTATAGCCTGCCAATGCATAATCTTTGGGCTGTGCATATACCTGCTCACCTGAGAAACTGAAAACTGAATATCAGGTCGTGTATTGCATAGATAAATGAGGCATCCAATAGCTTGACTATAGAGTGTGACATCAATTGATTCACCTGCATCATGCATTGTAAGCTTCAGCCCCGGCTCCATGGGAGTGGACATAGGCTTGCAATCATGCATGTTGAATCTATCCGAGAGCTTTTGAACATACTTGGACTGAGTCATAACAATGCCACGTTTCTCTTGAATAAACTGGATCCCCAAAAAGAAATGTAACAAGCCTAAGTCTGACATATCAAATGTAGCTTTTAATTGGACTTTGAAATCTGCAATTACTTCCTCATTTGATCCGGTGAGTAGCATGTCATCTACATAAAGAATGATGACCAAAATATCCCCCCCATCCTTCTTGATGTAGAGGGTGCTCTTAGTTGGACTATTGTGCAGCCCCTTGCTGGTTAGAAAGGCATCAATTTTGGCATACCATGCACGTGGGGCTTGTTTCAGCCCATACAAAGCTTTATTCAGCTTGCATACCTGAAGTGCATTTCCTGAAATTTCAAAGCCCGGAGGTTGTTTGACATAAACCTCTTCCAACAAGTCTCCATTAAGGAAAGCTGTTCTAATGTCCAACTGATGAACATTCCATTCAAAATTTGCAGCCATGGCTATAACTGACCTGATGGTGGTCATCCTGGATGTAGGAGCAAAAGTCTCCTCATAATCTATGCCTTTTTTCTGAGCATATCCTTTTGCAACCAGCCTTGCCTTGTACCGATCAACGGACCCATCTGGCTTTCTTTGGACTTTGAAAACCCACCGTGTACCTATGGCATTCTTACCTAGTGGCAAATCCACAACACCCAAGTCTGATTTTTATGAATGGACTGCAACTCATCGTGCATGGCATTCATCCAATGCACATCATTTTTTGCTTCTTCAAATGTCTCAAGCTCCTTCTCATCAAGAACAGTACCTGCATAAGCTGATTCAACTGAATGAGCTCCCTCCATGTGCCTTACTGCACTACGATTTCTGCCAAGCAATGGAGCTTCAAGCCTACTCTCCTTCAGAGTCTGAAGCAACCAATGTGGGACTGTTTTGGCTGTGTGTATCTCTTGAATTTCTTGCCTGACAACTTTATCCACACCCTGAGGTTGTACCAATTCAGCTGGGGGCTGAATCTGTACTTGTGGAGCTGGCAGAGGTTACTGTAAATTCTGAGTTTCAGCGGGGGAACCAAATGCTATAGGAAGCATCCCCTCAAACACATCATCTGAAGAGGCCGGAATCTGAAATTCAGCATGTGTATGTAGAATTTGTAGAGAATATAACATCTCTACTAACAGAAATCTTGCGCATAGCAGGATTGTAGAGACGATAGCCTTTGCTTTGTGAACTATATCCCATAAAAATGCATTTTAGTGCCTTATCTGACAACTTGTGTCTGAACTCCACAGGCACGTGGGCATATGCTACATAATCAAAAACTCTGAAGTGGTCCACTGACGGCTCTCCCATGCCATGCCTCATAGGGAGTGATTGTCTTCAAAGCCTTTGTAGGAGCGCGATTTAAAATATAGTTGGCACACATGCTGTGAGGCAACTTCTTACTAGTAATCATGCATCTATCCATTTCCATGGTAGTGCGATTCTTCCGCTTAGCTTTGCCATTCTGTTGAGGTGTAAGCCTCACTGTAAGTTGATGCATAATGCCTTTTTCTTTCAGAAATGTCTCAAATTCATGAGACATATATTCCCCCCCTCGATCTGTGCGAAGTGTCTGCACCTTGAGTCCTGTCTCATTCTCAACCATAGCCACAAAGTGTTTGAAATGCATAAACACTTCTGATTTTGCCTTGAGACCATAGACCCAAGTGTAGTTGGTAAAGTCATCTATGAATGTAACAAAATAGAGATAACTCCCAAAAGCAGGTGTCCTCATGGGATCGCAGACATCACTGTGAATAAGCTGCAATTTTCTTATAGCTTTCACTGCACCATCCTTCTTGAAGGGAAGCCTATGCATTTTGCCAAGAATGCAACCTTCACATGCATGAGGAGGAGGCGATCCAAAGGAGGTAATGCATCAACCATATCATGCCTCTGAAGTGTCATTACGTTGCCATAGCTTTGATACCAAATGTTAGAGAAGAGAGTGTGAGAGCAAGAGAGCTGAACGTAGTGCTTGCAATAGAAGAAGTGACTGAATACAAGAAGTGGGGAAGGTTTTGTCTAAGTGACAAAACCTTATCCTTCGCTAACCGTAGTTAGTGAACTAACTGTGGTTAGGGGGGAACTAGGGGGAAAAACCTCTAAGGAGGAAAAAGTGCCCCTAGCCTACTTATTACATTACATTGGTCACTGCTAGATTATAATAATAATTCTAACATAGTCCATAGAATGCAATGATTAATCACCATCATCAATAAATAAGTGCACCGCTACAAAACACTCACCCCTCCCCAAAAAAAAACGACTTCAGTACGTGTACAGTACTGTATAGAATGTGTTGTAATATACTGTATGAAAAATTCCTTAAGGTATGCATACACAAAGGGCTTTAAATGCTTTTGACAAAGGGCCTTGTACCAAAATTCCCCTTTATTTGTGCTCATTATCTTCAGTTTCTTTCCAGTTTCAGTTTCCACCATAGCCAGCTATTCATTGAATTTATCAAATGGCTTGAATTTCTTTTTCCAGAAGTTAACTCAGATCTTCTTGCAGGTACGTCATCAATGAAATTCAGGAAGTATACTTGTTCTCTAAGTGACAGGGTAAACACGCCACCACAAATATTCAAGTTAATTAAATGGAGGACAACATTTGCCCTTTATCTTTGTGGAAACTCTGCTATGCCATTATTCTCTCCAATGTTGACTGAATACAGTTGGTACTGGAGTTTAAGTACCCTCAATGAGTTATGGTCTCATACAGATCCTCGAGAACGACCCATGCATCATGGGTGTTAGGAGCCATGTGAATCAATGGAATTACATTATCCTGTCATCTCGGTGAGCAATGCAAATGTGTCTGCTCCTCCCACGCCTGCAACAAGCTATTTGAAGGTACTATTGTAGTGCCTAGCCCTGTTGGGGCTTTGCAAAGCTACCATTTCTCACCTAGTCTCCATGAAGTAAATGGATTATTAATCCTTAATCTTCCATACTGGGTAGTTAGGTCCATCAAGCTTTCCCTCCCCAACCTTTGGAATGGGAATATATTTTGTTGCTGCCACCTCAGCTGTCTTTTCTTCCTGACGGTCTCAGACCTTAGAACTGAGAACTTACTTTCCAAAAAACACATCAAACTGAAAGTATATTTCCTCTTTGCTGTAGATCTCTCCTCTAGATAGCAAGCTATGCTTGTGCTATGCAGTCTTCAATGCTTGGCTGATGGGATCATCCCTTCAAGCACCGATGAGTTGTAGTGTAGGTGGATGATCTAGAAGTCTTGACCGCCCTTAGAAGCTTCTTCCAGATATCTTCCTTGAACGTCTTCTTACGTGAACTCACTTGCCTCTCTGAGAATTTTCCATGTACATGTGCACAATAGTGGAAGCAATCTTAAACTCAAAGATAGGTGAGAAAAGAGAGAGAGAGAGAGAGAGAGAGAGAGAGAGAGAGAGAGAGAGTAGATCTGTATAGATGCTGCGCAATGCAGGCTGAAATAGAAGCTCACTTCGACACAATCTGAGGGAGAAGCGCTCTCATTTCCACTGGATGTCATTAGCCTCTAACCCTCCTAAGACCGGAGGTGTGATGGACAATGAAATCCTTGCCTTTTTTAGACCCAAATCTGGCCCAAAAAATGGCCAAGTAACACATCTAGAGGCAGCTCTGCTGCATGCCAACCTACCAAGTCAACACCGGCCAACCAACTTGCTTGACTGCCGCATGGTCTGACTGCAAGGTGCAGTTTGCCTCATCCATTGATTGCCAGGTAATCCACATCATCATTGACTATACGGATGCCATGTCAAAATTTCAGACAACCCTGGTGCCACATTGCCTGTCAGGTGCGATGTCAGCACCTATACTCCATATCATTATGTCAGCTATAAACAGCAATGTGGGAAGCAATGCTTGTTGCCCAATTATCAGCCTATCCATTTGAGTGATGGATGGTTGAGTCTGTCATTGAAGGGTGGATAAATCGTCTTTAACTTGAGCATGTAAGTAGTAGGATTTGAAGATTGCTTTATTAAAGGATCCTTTAGGCACCCAGCAGGCAAGTGCCCTTGAAAAACCCGCCTACATGGCAGGGCCAATGTAGGCCAACCAGCCTACAGCTGAAAATGACCTGTAACAGACCAAACTGCCACATGGTCTGATTGTGACATGCGGCTTGATTGCCATGTCAGCAGATTACATTGTGGCCTACCATTGTACTTCAAAATCAGCCAATTGTGTGGCTGCCACTTCAGCACTTGTTGTCCATGACATCAAATCGTCATGACAGCAGCTCACTTGAAACCAGCCACATGGGTACATCTTGATATCATGTCATCTGGCTGAATACATGATGCATATGCATCAAATTATCATCTGACCTATTGCTTGTGGCTAATGGGGGCCTCATAGGTGAGCAGGTGCAGTGTACCCACCTGATTCAAGTTCGACAAAGACATTAAAAGAAAAGACTCCACATGATTCCTATTCAAGTAAAAAGCCCTTGGACAAGCATTTGAAGGTTCTTGGTTCTGAATGCTAGCTCATGTTCCAGACAATGGGAGAACAAAACTCAAAACAAGAAGTTGGGAGTGCACTGTCATAGGATACAGTGTGGAGTCGAAAGGATATCGGCTGTACAATCTGTCCACTGGAAATTTTTTGGCTACTGATGCAACCAGACACACTCCAAAGATGAAGGGCAGACTCAGCTGTGATGAAGACTGGCACTAAAAGAAAAGGCTAATAAATTGACTTCACATTCTCTTTATCAGACCACAACTGCCTGTGAAGACGAGTACTTCAATTTGGTCTCTTCCAAACAAGCATTTCTACTTTAAAAATCTTAGGACCGATAGCTGATAGGGCAATGCACCACCTTAAGAAGAAAGAATTATCGCAAATATCAACAGGCTGCAACTTGGGAGATACTCTGACATAAACTTACCGTGTCCAACCAAAAGCACTCCAAGATCAATTTGCATCACTAACAAGCACGTTCCCTACGTTGGATCCACACAAATTACAATGGAACAAAGAAAACATTACCACAAACACTGTGGAAGTGCTTTTTAGCAACTCCTCAAACTGCTGTTGCGTCTTTCCCCCTTCAATTCCAGCTTCCTGATCACATTTGTGTTATAACACATTTTTAAAAATAGACTTAGCAGGAAATGTGACTTGCAATACATACAAGTTACATTGAGCAAGATCAGGAACAAGGTACGCACAATCAACTTTCACAGAGAATCTTGATCTATCAGCACCAAGATTAACAGGGACGGGTGTAACCTTGAAGACTGCAAGCACCATATCATAATTGTTGATGAGAAAAATGGTTTGTTGTTTCTGATGCTTGAAACATCTTGTCAATTTGACCAGCAAATCGTCGACTGCTACCCGCAATCGTTCCAGGTTTAACTCAAGCTGTAAGATACCAGATTTCAAAACCTTGATAGTAATGTAACGATGAGTCAGATAAACAAGTTCTAAAAAATCCATACTCCTTGACTTCGTTCAATCTAAAGGAATCCCAAAAGAAATATATATTCTCTGCAAGCAAAAAAAGGGAAAAGGGAATAGGAGAAGGGGAAATGGCGAAAGGGCATAAAGGGAATAAGGAGAAAGAGAAACTCCAGGAGGAGGAGAAGCAACAGAAATAATTCACCACAGTGGCCTACAGGTTGATAGCACTGCTACATAGAAGACAGCAAACAAAGCCTCTGCCCAAGCAGCTTCAAACTCCACATCAGCCTATACATCAGCCCCTACATCATCATCATCATCCTCAGCATCACCTTTATCACCACCGACATCCTCTACACCACCCTTGGAGGTGACAGCACCACTATCTTCGTGTGTGACTGTATCAAGGGAAGTGCCAGATTCTGCAGCATCATCATCATTATTGCTTGGACTAGGGGCAGCTCTTCCGAGCCCGAGCTATGCCCCACCATAGTGTGCCTCTTTTCTATCACCCTTACCCCTCAGCCAGCCACCTTTCCCCTCCTTAGTCAGTCTCACCACGCCCATACTCCAAAGGTCCCCTTACCACCCCTTAGTCAGCCACCTTTCCCCTCAGTCAGTCTCACCACGCCCATACTCCAGAGGTCCCCTTATCACCCCCTCACCTCCATCCAGCCCCTGTTCACGCCATATCCATACCACTTCATGGTCACACAATCCCATCGGACTCTTGGGACCATCTTCTCATGGACATACACTGCCTTCGCATGCAAGAGGCAGAGCAGGATGATCTCATCCATAGCTTAAGCCAGAAGATATCACAGCTCTGTAAGATGGTGGCAGCCATGGTGACACAAAACGGGAGCCTGCGAAGGGCACCGTTCCAGCCACCATTTTGGAGGAGCAGCAGAGAGCTAGTAAGACTCTCAATGTCAGAGTATGTGGCATTCCTCGCACAGCTACCACCCCCATGGATGATGCGATCGGCTTCATCACTTCCACCCTGGGAGTTCAGGAGCATGGGATCGAGGGGGCCTATGGCGCATAGGATGGGACCCCAACCAAGAGCAGCCTCTCATCATTCACTTCAGAGACGCTCAGGACTGGGCATTGTCTATACGATCAGCCTTCTAGAGATCTACTTAGATGAGGACCTTTACACCCCTAGAGGTGTAGGAGAGGCGTACCCTCATACAGCAGTGAGATGTCGCCCGCAAGGAGCGAAGTGGGCAGTAGTTCATGAGGGGTGACTCTTGACAGGTCCCCGATGGGCATCTGGTGGCTCCCCTACATAGGGGGGTGGCATCTATGAGATATAGAGCACAAAGACCCTAACCTGCAATGTTTGGAACTGCAATGGTACTTTACTGTCAGATCTAGGGAATTTCTTGGAGTCTTACACAGATCGAGACTTACCTTTTTACATAGAGACACACCAGAGTCCAAAGCGCCCTTTTCCAATAGTCAATGGATACACATGGAAGGCCGCATAGGAGGATAAGACCCTGGAGACAAGAGTTCAAGGATCGGGAGGAGTGGTAGTAACATATCGATCATCCCTTACCCGGGTGATCTCCATCGAGAGATGAGATACACATACTGGGTTCCTATGGGTTCGGATTCGATGGCCTCCCCCCCCAGAAAACCTCTTCATTGTAGTCTACTACCTCCCTCTTGAGACCTCACATTTTGCCAAGGACCTAGGTGAGGAGACTAAGACTTCACTGTACGCAGTCCTCTATCCGGACATCATGGATTTTTTCGAGCTGCAGGGAAGTTCTCTGTGCTGGGGACTTCAACGCGAGGACAAGTACACAGTAGCTATCAATTCTGAATTTTTGTGACGATTCTATCTTATTACCAAATGTTGATATATACGAAGTAGGATGTCTCGAGTCTCTACAGACAGACAGGCCCCAATCGCATCCTATGGAGATGCACTTATAATGTCCTCGACCACTGACCCTCCTCAGGCAGGTTCACTTGTTTCCAACATCAGGGGAGCCTCTAGCATAGTTCGCTATCTCATGGGAGCTCCTGCCTTCACTTCACATATTATTGACTTCTCTGTCTCACCACCACCTCCAAGAGCAAACCACACCTATCTGTTTTCTAGTATATCCACACCACTGCCTACACCACACACTACAACACCACTCACGTACACTACTTACCATGACACGCACTTTCATCACAAATTCAAACCCGAGTACTCCGCACACCTCTCCGATTTTCTCAGAGACATTGACCACACACTGCTCTTAGAGATCAAGCCACCTTGATCACACGCTCCTTCCATGAGGCCCCCCTACACACTTTCTCACATACCACTCCATCCATGTGCCCTCCTATCCCTCACCTCAGTATCTTGCAATAGCTGATATGATGACCAGTGTAAGGCTTTACGCCAACAACTCCAACTCAAAACTAAGCATCATCTACTGAGTGACACACAGAGAATACGTAAGTATCATGGTATGGTTCACCAGTAGAAGCAGGGTTTTGTCCCCAAAACATGGAGGAGTCAATAAACAGTTTGTTTGGTAACAACCTAAAGACTTCTAGCAGAGGTTCCTTGAGCGGCGAGCCCCATCCCCTCACGGACCCCAAAATTTAGCACTCCTATGTATGCAAGCTATTCGATGTCCCTAACCAACAAGCATCCGATCTCTCACATGTACGGTGCCCCAGTTCATGCATTTTTTTCATAGCTAGTAGTGCTGAACACGCAGCCCTGAAGCTTCACAACGATCGAGAGAAAGATCATGAGAGCCTACGAACCGAATTCATTGCATACCTTGGCCCCGATCTTAGCGAAACTCTTCACTGTTTGCATAGGCTTCCCCCCCGCACACATGGACCCTTAACACCATCACTCCCACAACACGAGATCCCATGAGCCCAGAAAACTACAGGACCATTATGATTAGACATGTCATGTTCAAATCTATGCATCAGTACTTGACACAAAGGTTAGCCTGGTTGTAGAGCTTTAGGGACTCAAAGCCATGGGATAGGTAGACTTTTGGTTAGATCACGGGACCATGGATCATATACTTACAATCAAGGGGGTCATCGAGGAGGCCAGGGCATAGAGACAGAGGGTCTATTGTTGCTTTGTGGATTTCCACAAGGCTTCTACCACAGTGTCGAGAGCCCGACTCATTAGATGTCTACATGAGCTGAAATATGACCAGGAAACCAACTTGGGCAGTCATGGCACTTTATGAGAGGCTCTAGGGTAGGATTTGGACAGGTGCAGGGTGGACAAAGGAGATGAGCAGCATTGGGGTCAAACAAGGATGTGTGTTATCACCAACCTTATTCGGCCTCTACATAGATGAGCTTGAGACCTTTATTAGGACTCTAGGAGGAGCTAGTTGCTCTTTAGCTGGATCCTTGCTCCAGACTCTCTTATACACAGATGGCATGGTCTTATTCTTTTCCTCAATAGAGAGTCTCTAGCAACACTCGGATGCGCTTCATACCTTCTATGAGACACATGACTTGAAAGTCAATCTTGGTAAACACAAGGTCATGATCTTCAACACATCCCGGGAAGCCATGCACAGAGAGCATTTCACCTTGGATGGGTTACCGGTGGAGGTGGTTGCATCCTACACATACTTGGGGGTCCTTTTCTCCAGCCCGATCTTCACGATGAGACCATCCTGACAAGCTCGACTAAGCAGGGGGTATGCTACACACTGACCAGGCTCGAGCGACAGTGCTTTCACTCTCACTTCCAAGACCCTCAGACCAAGACTCTTCTCTTTGACTCTTTGGTTTGACCAACAGGTATGTATGGAAGCCCTTGTTAGGGGATAGATCTATCAGAGACATATTGGGTTCGAGTTGAGTGGCTTAAGGTTCTCATGCTTTCACGGATGATCATGCCAAGCATCTCTGATCTGGGTAGGACAAGAGACTGGATAGGGGTCTGAAACCATTTCCAATATTGAGTCACTATCATTGCTTCTTTAAGGATGGTTTCGGACCCCTATCCAATCTCTTGTCCTACCCAGATCAGAGAGGCTTGGCGGCCTTCATCCATGAGGCCATCCAACACAGGGAGCAGTTGCTCAAGACACGTATCGAGAGTAGGTATAGCACTAGACTTGCTCAAGACACGTATCGAGAGTAGGTATAGCACTAGACTCCACTTAGAGCATGATCATTGAGTTTTTCCAGCCAAACAGTACCGATCAACAGGACTTATGGAGACGGTGGTTGTGAGGATCCAAGACAGAGATACGTCAAACTCACCAATAGACTGAGGCACAAATCATATCAGGGGACCTTCCCTTCGTGCTCACCAGACCAGAGACACGACCTACAAGAGTAACAGTGGCACGCGTTTGCTGCAGAGCCATAGCTAGGAGACCAGAGCAGACCACACATGTTGGCAACCCCCAACGCTCCATCATAGGTTTTATGCCACCCCAGCAACCTCGCACATCGACGTCCCCAGCTCGCATCCTCTCCATGACCGTCATGATCATGATTATGGGTTTTCTTTTGTATTCGTCATGGGTGTTGATGCCCGCTTAGTGGCTCCACCCCTCAGCTCATTCTATCGGGTTCTTTTAGTCTCATAGACCCTTTGGTCTTCCGAAGACTTTTGATAAACTCTGTGTGTGTGTGTGTGTGTGTGTGTCTCTCTCTCTCTCTCTCTATATATATATATATATATATATAATGATTGGACATATCATTTCAAGATCTATGCATCAGTACTTGACACAGAGGTTAGCTTGATCGTAGAGCTTCGAGGATTCAGAGTCATTGGACACACATGCTTCTAGATAGAGCATGGGACCATGGATCATTTACTTACACTCATGGGGGTCATCAAGGACGCTAGGGCACAAAGACAGAGGGTCTATTGCTGCTTTGTCAATTTCCACAAAGGCTTTCAACACAATGCCGAGAGCTTGACTCATAAGATGTCTACAAAAGCTGGGACACAATCAAGAGATCACCTAGGCAGTCATGGCACTTTATGAGAGAGTCTCGGGTACGTTCAAACAGGCATAGTGTAGACATCAGAGATCAAGAGTTCCATTGGGGTCAACCAAGGTTGTCCGTGATCACCAACCTTGTTTGGCCTCTACATAGGTGAGCTTGAGACCTTCATTAGGACCCTAGGAGGAGCTTGTTGCTCTCTAGCGGGATCCTTGCTCCAAATTCTCCTACTATACACAAATGAAGTGGTCTTACTCTCTTCCTCAGCAAAGGGTCTCTAACGACACTTGGATGCAGTTCACAGCTTCTATGGTGCACCAGGTTCACGTGGACTTATGGCATGAAAGCCAAGTCAGATGTCTTCTCATGTTTTGGACATTTTCTTGCCATGGCTGAAAATGAAAGCAGGAATAAACTCTTGACTCTCCACACTGACAGGGCGGTGAGTACATGTCCCATGAGTTTTCTGAATTTTTAGCAGCCCGGGGTATCATTTATTAGTGCACAATGCCATACACTCCGCAGCAGAATGGGCTTGCAGAGACGAAAAATCGTACAGAGATAGAGATGAACAGATGCATGCTCAAGGGAAAGTCTTTGCTGAAAAGATACCACTGCACTATCTAACCCTCGTGATTTGGTGACTGCCTGGGATCTTGCTCTAGATCTTGAAGTAGATATGCAGTCCTGATCTTTTTTCCTCAGTGAGATGGTTTGTACATACTTGTAAATTTGTACATATGCTGGCTCAATTAAAATGTTTGAACTACAATTTACAGGGAATTTGTGACTTGCATAAATGGAAGATAGTATGGGCACATGTCGAAAGATTGCAGCCTGATGTAGTGGCTCTCTAAGAGCATAACCAGCATTGTTATGCTAGTCGCACAGGTCATTTTGCAGGATATGATATCTTTTATGCGGGAGAAAACTCCTTTTCTGGAGTGATCTTTCTAGTTAAACATGAATGTCATCTAGTTGTGGCTTGCAATGACCGACAAGGTCGATGGCTTGTTTTGCAATGCTTCTGAATGGCGAGGTCTATGGATTTGCTTCTGTCTATGCTCCACAATCTTCACATTGTACGACAGAGATCTAGCAAGATATGCCACAATATCCTTGGAGACAGAATGCTTTTCTTTGTGGAGATTTTAATAATGCACCTCAGCCAGGAGACAATACTACTGGCCATATACATATGCTTCCCTCAAAAAGAGATAGCTGGATCCAGCTACTTTCTTGTTTCCAGATAGCTGATTTATGGAAAGAGTCTAGAGCATTGTTTCCTGGCTTCACATTTCAGCATAATGAACAGTCTGCCCATCGTGCTCGCCTGGATCATTGGTATGTGCTCCATGTGCATCAGTATGATGCTTTTACCTGCAATATGTGGGCTGAATATGTTTTTCTGCATTCGGATCATGCTCCCCTTTGGTTACAGCTGTCTTTTGTGACATCTAGTATGGCAGACTGCCTGCGAAAAGACTTCTGCATATAAATAGCAGTTATTGGCGGCATTAGGCCTTCAAAGAATTGGTGACTAATGCTCTTCACCCCATAATGGACACATTGTCGAATGGATGCTGATTTTGCATGGACTGCCTTTGTTGCTTGCATATAACATGTGATACATGAATATGGCAAGAGTTATATGCATTCCCTGAGGGCGGATGTGGTTAAGGCCAAAACTACCTGTCCAGATTTGACTGAGCTTAGTCAGCTTAGGGATTTATCCCTTGCTGAGGCTTCTTCTTTATGTCGGGCTAGGCATTTTTTGCAATGCAATCACCAAAGGAAAGTTGAGAAGTGGCAACAAGGGACATGCAACAGGCCTTTTCTGATAAAGGCTGTTCTTCCAAGGAATTTTTAGAAATTTGCATCATTAAAGGCAATGTGAATATATCTGTCCAGTTTAAAATGCTGATGGTAACTGGCCTTTCGCGAGCACCACTTGCTCAGGTTTGTGTTGCTCACTTTGCTGGTCAATTTGGACACACTGTTTCCTCTTCGCATGAAGTGAGGGCTGCACAGCAAGAACTGCTTCGACATGTCTACCGACTCTTTCTCCTCATCAGGCTATGCCGATTGAAGTTCCTTTCACTGAAACACAGTTAAAGGATGCTATCAGATCAAGTGGTAGATGGAAAGCCCCCGGTTGGGATGGTCTGAATAAGGAATTCTTTTTGCAATTTTGGGATGCCATTTCCCCTATGCTATTACATATGGTTAATCATGCATGGGAAACACAGCATGTGCCTACTAGTTGGAAGAAGGGAAAAAGCAGCTATGTGAGTCTTTTGCTGATTGGAGACCCATCTCGCTCATGCCTGGCATCTATAAGCTGGTTGCTAAGATGATAGTGAATCGCATCAAGGGTTTTTTACATGATGGTTTACACTCTGCTCAATATGGATGTATTCCCTGCATGGATGTATTCCCCGCAGACATATTCCTGATAATATTGCTAATGCCTAGGTGGGGATTGTGTATGCTAAGTACACGGAGCAGGATGTCCTTTTAATGCAAGTGGATATTGCGAAGGCCTTTGATACAATACAATGGGATCTCATTTCCCAAACTATGCGAACCTTGGGATTTGGGAAAAACATGCAAAACCTCATTTATTGGTTGTATCAGGATAGTAAGGCTGCAATCATTTTATCAATGAATCTAGCTGATGAGTGGACTCTTTTAAGCTCGGTTAGGCAAGGTTGTCCAATCAGTGCCTTATTCTACGCGATTGCTACCCACCCTATGCTTGTTTATATAGATCATTTAGTTGCCTTGGGTACTTCGCATGGATTGGAATTCCTGAGACAGTGCCCCTCATTGCGTAGGCATATGTTGATGATTCCTTCTTTACTCCTCGAAATACTCAAGAAGATCTTTCCTGTCTTATGATTGCACTTTCCTTATATGGGTTGGCTACTGGGTTGAATGTCAACTTTCAAAAATCTAAGGATTGGCATCGACTTTTATGGCCTGGGGAAATTGTTCTGCCCACAAAGGTGGTACATCATCGTGATTATCCCTGGGGAAGGGCACTCTCTCGGCATCAACAGTTGGATTGGGTTCTTGAAAAGCTAAAGAAAAAATTGGAATATTGGAAGGTGACTACATGGTACATTATCTTGGTTATCCCTTGGGATGGGTAGTCTCTCGGCGTCAACAATTGGATTGGGTTCTTGAAAAGCTAAAGAAAAAATTTGAATATTGGAAGTTGGCTACATGGCCCTTGCATGTTCGTTTGTGCATCGTCCAGTCCATCCTAGTTGCTTACATTCAATTCTATTTGCCTCTCATGGTGTTTTCAAAGCAAGACATTTCTTCTTTCATGCCCTCTATCATGGAGCTGTTTTGGCATTCTCATCATCGACATAAAGCCCTCAGGCTTCTTTCAGTGGATCTTCTTTGCTCTCCAAAGATGCACGGGGGACTGAATATCCTGAATATCCATCTGCATCTGCTTGCACATAGAGGAAAGATGATGCTTCAGTTCATGCAAGGAGATCAGCCTTGGATACACATGCTGTGACATTTACTTTCTCATTTGTCTTCTCCACCTTTTGGTCATTGGCATCTTAATCATTGCGACCTTCTCTTCGGGCATCTTACTGGAAGAGTTAAGGGATGTCCCTTTGTCTTTGGCTTATTTTCTAATTGGAAACACAATCTTTCTCATCTCAAATGGAATGGCAGGGACATTCTTGCTGGCAACTCTTTGCGGGCTGAATGCCTTCATTGGTCTAAGGCATTTATACAAGCTTTGGCATCAAGAACCCCACAAAGCATATTTTCTTTGTTCCCGGGGCATTTCTCTTCTTGTTGATGTGCTGGATGATGCTGGCATGGTCTTATCCATTCCATCTGCAAGCAGGAAAATATAATTTGGGACAGCATTACAGCTTGAGACTTTTGATCGTCTCAAAGATTGAGTCTACAATCAAATAATCCTGCTTCTCGATCATTGTCTTTGGCCGATGTTACAGTTGCCTCTCTTTACAAGGTTTTGCAGCCTCGATCTTGGATTTCAACTCATGCAAACTGAGTTGGGTCTATGACACGTTCTCCTCGTTGGTGGAGAAAATGCTTGAAGCAAATTTGGAGGTGCAAACTACCTCTTCGTCAAAAGGTTTTCTTTTAGAGAGTTCTTCTTTGGGGTCTTCCAGCTGGACAAATATTGGCTCGCAGACATCTATCCTTGGTGGAATCTATGCCTCATTTATTTTGGCATTGCCCTGTTCATGCTTCAGCAATGCCTTACTGCTCATTTTCCTACAACTACTTTTGGCAAGCTATTCTGGATCTTTGGTCTTCATCCTATCAGGCAGGGATTTGATATTTTCTTCTTTTGGGTTCGTTATTGGGCACTATGGACTCTTTGGAAGGAATCACAGAGTCTCTGGTGACCACTCCCTATCTAAATATCATTTCTTTCATGCTTCTCTGCGGCAGTCTTTCTTTGATTGTCTGCACGCACGGGAGATCTGGATTACCCTGCTTTCCTATCCTACAATGAAATCTTTTGATTTTGTAACTTTTGGTCTCCTCCTTTTCTTAGGGGACAGTTCAGTGTAATACAATATACATGGTTTTCACAACAATTTAAAAAAAAATGGAGATCTCTGAGGTGAAAGAACATAAATTGGAATCTCATCAAGTTCTTGTTTCAAGCAACAAATATGGGCTAGCTGCACCAAGCAATTGCACCAGCCCTGATGCATATACTGCAAATATAAAGAATATACCTATAGTAATTGTTCCAGTTCCTGATATGTTGGAAACTCAGATATCGCAGATCATGTCTTTTATAAGAAGATGAAAAATATACTTAGTTTCTAAGCATTTAATCATTGTCGTGTTCAAGCATGTTACCAATGATTGTTGTATCAAATGGTTAAACTTGTGACCCCGTCCACCCCCCCCTGCCCCCCCCCCCCCCCCCCCCCCCCCCAAGGTCGATGGCTTGTTTTGCAATGCTTCTGAATGGCGAGGTCTATGGATTTGCTTCTGTCTATGCTCCACAATCTTCACATTGTACGACAGAGATCTAGCAAGATATGCCACAATATCCTTGGAGACAGAATGCTTTTCTTTGTGGAGATTTTAATAATGCACCTCAGCCAGGAGACAATACTACTGGCCATATACATATGCTTCCCTCAAAAAGAGATAGCTGGATCCAGCTACTTTCTTGTTTCCAGATAGCTGATTTATGGAAAGAGTCTAGAGCATTGTTTCCTGGCTTCACATTTCAGCATAATGAACAGTCTGCCCATCGTGCTCGCCTGGATCATTGGTATGTGCTCCATGTGCATCAGTATGATGCTTTTACCTGCAATATGTGGGCTGAATATGTTTTTCTGCATTCGGATCATGCTCCCCTTTGGTTACAGCTGTCTTTTGTGACATCTAGTATGGCAGACTGCCTGCGAAAAGACTTCTGCATATAAATAGCAGTTATTGGCGGCATTAGGCCTTCAAAGAATTGGTGACTAATGCTCTTCACCCCATAATGGACACATTGTCGAATGGATGCTGATTTTGCATGGACTGCCTTTGTTGCTTGCATATAACATGTGATACATGAATATGGCAAGAGTTATATGCATTCCCTGAGGGCGGATGTGGTTAAGGCCAAAACTACCTGTCCAGATTTGACTGAGCTTAGTCAGCTTAGGGATTTATCCCTTGCTGAGGCTTCTTCTTTATGTCGGGCTAGGCATTTTTTGCAATGCAATCACCAAAGGAAAGTTGAGAAGTGGCAACAAGGGACATGCAACAGGCCTTTTCTGATAAAGGCTGTTCTTCCAAGGAATTTTTAGAAATTTGCATCATTAAAGGCAATGTGAATATATCTGTCCAGTTTAAAATGCTGATGGTAACTGGCCTTTCGCGAGCACCACTTGCTCAGGTTTGTGTTGCTCACTTTGCTGGTCAATTTGGACACACTGTTTCCTCTTCGCATGAAGTGAGGGCTGCACAGCAAGAACTGCTTCGACATGTCTACCGACTCTTTCTCCTCATCAGGCTATGCCGATTGAAGTTCCTTTCACTGAAACACAGTTAAAGGATGCTATCAGATCAAGTGGTAGATGGAAAGCCCCCGGTTGGGATGGTCTGAATAAGGAATTCTTTTTGCAATTTTGGGATGCCATTTCCCCTATGCTATTACATATGGTTAATCATGCATGGGAAACACAGCATGTGCCTACTAGTTGGAAGAAGGGAAAAAGCAGCTATGTGAGTCTTTTGCTGATTGGAGACCCATCTCGCTCATGCCTGGCATCTATAAGCTGGTTGCTAAGATGATAGTGAATCGCATCAAGGGTTTTTTACATGATGGTTTACACTCTGCTCAATATGGATGTATTCCCTGCATGGATGTATTCCCCGCAGACATATTCCTGATAATATTGCTAATGCCTAGGTGGGGATTGTGTATGCTAAGTACACGGAGCAGGATGTCCTTTTAATGCAAGTGGATATTGCGAAGGCCTTTGATACAATACAATGGGATCTCATTTCCCAAACTATGCGAACCTTGGGATTTGGGAAAAACATGCAAAACCTCATTTATTGGTTGTATCAGGATAGTAAGGCTGCAATCATTTTATCAATGAATCTAGCTGATGAGTGGACTCTTTTAAGCTCGGTTAGGCAAGGTTGTCCAATCAGTGCCTTATTCTACGCGATTGCTACCCACCCTATGCTTGTTTATATAGATCATTTAGTTGCCTTGGGTACTTCGCATGGATTGGAATTCCTGAGACAGTGCCCCTCATTGCGTAGGCATATGTTGATGATTCCTTCTTTACTCCTCGAAATACTCAAGAAGATCTTTCCTGTCTTATGATTGCACTTTCCTTATATGGGTTGGCTACTGGGTTGAATGTCAACTTTCAAAAATCTAAGGATTGGCATCGACTTTTATGGCCTGGGGAAATTGTTCTGCCCACAAAGGTGGTACATCATCGTGATTATCCCTGGGGAAGGGCACTCTCTCGGCATCAACAGTTGGATTGGGTTCTTGAAAAGCTAAAGAAAAAATTGGAATATTGGAAGGTGACTACATGGTACATTATCTTGGTTATCCCTTGGGATGGGTAGTCTCTCGGCGTCAACAATTGGATTGGGTTCTTGAAAAGCTAAAGAAAAAATTTGAATATTGGAAGTTGGCTACATGGCCCTTGCATGTTCGTTTGTGCATCGTCCAGTCCATCCTAGTTGCTTACATTCAATTCTATTTGCCTCTCATGGTGTTTTCAAAGCAAGACATTTCTTCTTTCATGCCCTCTATCATGGAGCTGTTTTGGCATTCTCATCATCGACATAAAGCCCTCAGGCTTCTTTCAGTGGATCTTCTTTGCTCTCCAAAGATGCACGGGGGACTGAATATCCTGAATATCCATCTGCATCTGCTTGCACATAGAGGAAAGATGATGCTTCAGTTCATGCAAGGAGATCAGCCTTGGATACACATGCTGTGACATTTACTTTCTCATTTGTCTTCTCCACCTTTTGGTCATTGGCATCTTAATCATTGCGACCTTCTCTTCGGGCATCTTACTGGAAGAGTTAAGGGATGTCCCTTTGTCTTTGGCTTATTTTCTAATTGGAAACACAATCTTTCTCATCTCAAATGGAATGGCAGGGACATTCTTGCTGGCAACTCTTTGCGGGCTGAATGCCTTCATTGGTCTAAGGCATTTATACAAGCTTTGGCATCAAGAACCCCACAAAGCATATTTTCTTTGTTCCCGGGGCATTTCTCTTCTTGTTGATGTGCTGGATGATGCTGGCATGGTCTTATCCATTCCATCTGCAAGCAGGAAAATATAATTTGGGACAGCATTACAGCTTGAGACTTTTGATCGTCTCAAAGATTGAGTCTACAATCAAATAATCCTGCTTCTCGATCATTGTCTTTGGCCGATGTTACAGTTGCCTCTCTTTACAAGGTTTTGCAGCCTCGATCTTGGATTTCAACTCATGCAAACTGAGTTGGGTCTATGACACGTTCTCCTCGTTGGTGGAGAAAATGCTTGAAGCAAATTTGGAGGTGCAAACTACCTCTTCGTCAAAAGGTTTTCTTTTAGAGAGTTCTTCTTTGGGGTCTTCCAGCTGGACAAATATTGGCTCGCAGACATCTATCCTTGGTGGAATCTATGCCTCATTTATTTTGGCATTGCCCTGTTCATGCTTCAGCAATGCCTTACTGCTCATTTTCCTACAACTACTTTTGGCAAGCTATTCTGGATCTTTGGTCTTCATCCTATCAGGCAGGGATTTGATATTTTCTTCTTTTGGGTTCGTTATTGGGCACTATGGACTCTTTGGAAGGAATCACAGAGTCTCTGGTGACCACTCCCTATCTAAATATCATTTCTTTCATGCTTCTCTGCGGCAGTCTTTCTTTGATTGTCTGCACGCACGGGAGATCTGGATTACCCTGCTTTCCTATCCTACAATGAAATCTTTTGATTTTGTAACTTTTGGTCTCCTCCTTTTCTTAGGGGACAGTTCAGTGTAATACAATATACATGGTTTTCACAACAATTTAAAAAAAAATGGAGATCTCTGAGGTGAAAGAACATAAATTGGAATCTCATCAAGTTCTTGTTTCAAGCAACAAATATGGGCTAGCTGCACCAAGCAATTGCACCAGCCCTGATGCATATACTGCAAATATAAAGAATATACCTATAGTAATTGTTCCAGTTCCTGATATGTTGGAAACTCAGATATCGCAGATCATGTCTTTTATAAGAAGATGAAAAATATACTTAGTTTCTAAGCATTTAATCATTGTCGTGTTCAAGCATGTTACCAATGATTGTTGTATCAAATGGTTAAACTTGTGACCCCGTCCACCCCCCCCTGCCCCCCCCCCCCCCCCCCCCCCGCGCCCCCCAAAACAGCCCCCCAAAGAAAAACAAAAGCAGCAACAAATACATATTCTCATACCTGGCCATCACCATACTCCACATTGAGGTGTAAAAGCGAAGCAGCAAATTCTGCATAGCGCCGCATAACATAGTGAGGATGCACATCATCCTCCCACAATGTCCGAACATTTGCTGTTCGAAGGCTACTGAGATGCA
Organism: Dipteris shenzhenensis; assembly: GCF_047967505.1. Taxonomy (NCBI): domain Eukaryota; kingdom Viridiplantae; phylum Streptophyta; class Polypodiopsida; order Gleicheniales; family Dipteridaceae; genus Dipteris; species Dipteris shenzhenensis. The sequence continues at coordinate 21,237,497 of NC_141611.1, forward strand.
TATCGAATACCATCTTAAACCGTGGCCACAACATGATATTCACCTGCCACAAATGACTGAAACAATGTGGGATGTTCCACAAGCTGTCACAGTAGACATTTAATTTTGTTTTTGAATGCAGCCAGCTTACGTAGATAGTCTTCTGGATCACACATTTTGACACAATCTTCTATCCAATCAGATAAAGCAGGAGTGTCTAGAATAAATCACTCGGTGTCTGTATGTGTGTGTGTGTGTTGATTTTTTTTTTTTTTGGGGGGGGGGGGGGGTGTTTGAGTGGAACATATCTCACCTTGTCCAAATAGGAGTCCAAACAAGGCACCCGTCTTCTAGACATTATAAGCTGTATAGGCAAAAAGAAAAAAATTGTTACAACCAGAGGGTAAATTTATTTCACTAAACACACAAGATAGGAAGAAGATCAATGCTGTTAAACCATAACAAGGAAGAGCACGCCAAATATTTTTTTGAATACATTAAAACTTTAAAGGTGTAGATACATAAGCCCTGGCATGCATATCAACCATATTAGGTTACATCTCTTTGCTTAACAAGGATTAATAAGCAGCTAACCAAAGGTCAGATGTCAACCAAGGTCAAAGGAGCCCACTGAGTTTTCCCAACAAACTAAAAACAGGACTAGATCCATTCATTAAACCTTCCAATTCTTTCTCCCCAATTAATGATTTCTTCTTAAGAGTTTGAGATAAGACAAATCAAACAGTGTTATCAATGTAGTCAATTGCCCATAGATGATCTGAACAAATTACATAAGAGGTCTGAAGAATTACGAGCTCGGAAATTTATGTTGAAAATAGCAAGAGGTCATAACTTTTCTATTGCAAGCAGAAAGAGGTTGTAAATTTGACATTGTGAAATGTTTAGCAATAATATCTATGCAAATCACACGTTCTAAGCTACAATGTAGAATATAGTCACTTTGTACTAGTAGAAGAGCTGTTTGGCCAAGTCTAAAGTTTTGTGTGATGCTAGGTGTCTAAAACTTGACATTCAAATAGTATTTGGCACCTGGTATCGTTATCATCTTCCAAACAAAAATTTCCATACATAAACAGCAAACCGTTCCTTAAAGAAAACTTGCATCTTACTATCCATTTCACCTTTTTGGGTCCCCAATAAACCCAGACACATCCTCGTGATCTACAAGATTGGACTTCTTTCCATATCTTATGGAAGTACCTACTTTGGACTTCTTGCAAGTTGTTATATCTTACCAAATTATCTATTGTTACGGAAAATTTGAGATTACATCAACTTTTTGTAACAAGAGTGCCAGTTTACTTCAAGAATTCCAGTCAAGACATCTGCAACCCTTTTGGAGAATCCTTTGGGATGGTTGAACGTAGTTTAGATAATGCCAATGCCCATACAGTGACCTTAGAGCCAAACAAATATTGGCTCCACGTCTTCAGTGCATGCACCTGCTTACTTGCAAAAATTTAAGGCTTCCAAATATAGAGGAGCTGCTTACTTGCAAAAGCCATCTGTCTTCCATCCTAATATAACACTGACCATATTGCATAGTCATTCATCGATTTCAATTGCAAATGGTTTACCTAGATTCACTGGCAATAACATAGGCGTGGTAGCAGCTAGATACTTCAGAGTTTGACACTCCGATCTAGTTCAATATTTCACTATATAGGAGGAGAAGATTGACTCTTTTTGCTGCATGCTCCCTGAAGATGTTGAGCCATTGATGACGCCATCTTGGCATGCTCCTTGACAAATTTGCAAACAAAAGTGGTTTGAAACCCGGAAACTCCTTTACACAAGGTGGATAGGTCTAGGGAACCGGCCAGTCCCTGACATTTGGAGCTTTGGAGTTTACCTTAATCAATCGATTGTCCCTCAAGAAATATGGCGTTCCAAGAATTTACATTTTGATTCCTTTGCCACATGGAAGTGTTGCTCATGCTCTTGCAAACGACAAAATATATTAGTATGTCATCTCCAAAGACAACTGCAAAACTTCCCAAGCTATGAAGAGAGCATATCGTTCATCATTTGTTGGAAAATAGTTAAAGTATTGATGAGTAAAAATATCATCAATATGTGCATGTCATGCATCCAATGCACATTATCCTTGGCTTCCTCAAAAGAGTCAGGTTCTTTCTTTGAAAAAAAAAAAGAGTTAGGTGTGTTCATCAAAAAGAGTACCTGCATAAGCTGTCTCAACAGAAAGAGCCCCCCCTGCGTGCCTTACTGCACCACAAGTCCTGCCAGGCAAAGGTGCCTTAAGCCTACTCTCCCTGAGAGTCTGTAGCAACCAATTCGGAACTGTTTTGGCTGCATGGATCTCTTGAATCTCTTGCCTGACAACTTCATCCACACCCTGTGGAGGTACAAAATCAGCATGTGGCTGAATCGAGGCATGTGGATCAGGAGGAGGTTGCTGTAAATTCTGATTTTCAGCATGAGCCTCAGCTGGGGAACCAAATGCTATAGGAAGCATCCCCTCAAAAACATCATCTGAGGAAGCTGGAATAGTAAATTCATCATGTGTATGTGCTGCAATCTCTACTCACAAAAATCTTGCGTGAAGCACGATTGTAGAGATGATAGCCTTTGCTTTGTGCCCTATACCCAACAAAAATGCACGTAAGTGCCTTATCTGACAACTTATGTCAAAACTCCACAGGCACGTGGGCATATGCAACACAACCAAAAACTTTGAAGTGATCCACTGAAGGCTTTCTCCCATGCCATGCCTCATAGGGAGTGATTGTCTTCAAAGCCTTTATGGGAGCCCGATTCAAAACATAATCTGCACACATGAGGCCTTTGAGACAAAACCTGTGAGGCAACTTCTTACTAGTAAGCATGCATCTATCCATCTCCATAAGAGTGCGATTCTTGCGCTCAGCTTTGCCATTTTGCTGAGGTGTAAGCCTCACTGTAAGCTGATGCGTGATGCCTTTCTCCTTCAAAAATACCTCAAACTCATGAGACATGTACTCCCCCCCTCTATCTGTGCGAAGTGTCTACACCTTGAGTCCTGTCTCATTTTCAACCATAGCCACAAAGTGTTTGTAATGCATAAACACTTCTAATTTTGCCTTAAGACCATAGACCCAAGTATACTTGGTAAAGTCATCTATGAATGTAACATAATAGAGACCCAAACTGCTTGCAAATCTTCCAAATGGTCTTTCAACTGCCAAATTGCATCCGCATGCCAAAAGCCCCAATTTCTTCAAGGAAATTGCATCCAAAAGAGGGCAAATCAGCTGAAATGCCAGAAATTGCAGTGCAAAACCAAAAGCCCCAATCTTTGAGCTGAAATTGAGTGAAATTGTGACAAGTTCACTAGAAGCCCCAAATGTCACCCAAATTACAAGTCTCCTACAAAAGCCCCAAAATTTCACTTGCTACACAGAAATGCCTGCTTGAATCCACAGCCAAACAATGGCTCAAAGCAAAAATGCGCCTTCAAGAGGACAAGAGCCAGTAAATGTACGGATTGCTGCAACTGACCAGAACCGTACAGTGTACGGTCAACATACACAAATACCTCCAAAACTGCCCTTGTACGGAAATAGCCATACGGTTGTACGGTGCAGTGACGGGAGCTGTATGGCACTTGACGAGAGCTGGAATGTTTTGCAACTGTACATACGACCTGTACGTATAGTAAAGTACGGAATGCGAGCTAGCTGTACGATGGTCTGATGGGTACGAAATCCGTACGACAGTACGAATGGCGGTGCTGATGGAGTAGCTGTACGAAACACAATATGGACGAAGCTGTATGGCTGACATACAGAGCTGTACAGGGATGTAGGTACGAAATTCGCACGTGTACGGACGACGACACTGCAGGCATATGGATCTGACGTGCATGTACGGAATTTGTACGGGTGTACGGTCAACGACAAATCCTGCGCGGACGGGCCGGAGCGGGATGGAGGCAAGAGGACGAGTAGGAAGAACCGGCTCCGATACCAAATGTGAGACAAAGGGGAGCAATGAGCAAGAGTGTGAGCAAACGTGACAGCTGAATAACTGAATAGAAGGAGTGAGTACAAAAATGAGAGTGAGGGGTTTTGTCTAAGTGACAAAACCCTTATCCTATCCACTAACCGTTGTTAGGGATTGGATTGTGGTTAGGGGGGAAAACCTCAATGAGGGAAAAGTGCCCCTAACCTACTTATTACAATACATTGGCCACGGCCTAGAATATAATAATAATTCTCATAGGACCTCCTCCATCTTTATATGTCTCGGGCTTGCGGGGGGAGACTAGGAGTTCCCCACCAAAATTCAGTTCTACCATGACCACTTCCTGAGGGTCTCGTCATCAGACTTCAGTATCTCGAGGATAGGAGAGTCTCACATGCAATGAGGATTGCCATCGGACAGTTGCGAGTCTTGTCACATCAACTGAGGATTGAGGCAGGGAGAGCTGCGGGCATACCCAGAGAGCAAAGGATCGGCAGACTATGCTCAATGGGGGAGGTCGAGATAGAGAAGCATCGAGATAGAGAAGCACTTTCTATGTCTCTGCCCAGTCTACTATGAGATCCAAGTGCGGTATCACTTCCTTTTTCAAGAGGAGCATGGCTTTGGTCCGCTTACACACCTGATCTATTTTCACAACCATGTTTGTGTTGGGCTCTATCTGTGAGAATGGGAGAGAAAGAAACAGTGAGAGCAAGAAGCAGGAGAGAGTGAGAGCTGAAAGCGTAGTTGCAAATAGACGAGTGTGTTACAACTGAACTGAGTGATGGGTTTTGTCTAAGTGACAAAACCTTATCACTTCACTAACCATAGTTAGTGAACTAACTGTGGTTAGGGGAAAAACCTGGGAAAAGTGCCCCTAGCCTACTTATTACATTACATTGGTCACTGCTAAATTATAGCAATAATTCTAACACCCCACTGCAGTGCCAATGTCATGTACAAGGAAAAGATCAATCACCAAAAGGAGATAAGTTCAGGGCATTGCGAAATGCCTCAAACTTTTCACATGAAAGTGCTTTGGTGAAAATGTCTGCAACATTGTCATGTGTTGACACATAGATCATGCTGATCTCTCCTGCATGCAACTTCTCTCTCACGTAGTGATAGTGAACCTCAATGTGCTTTGTGCGAGCATGAAACACAGGATTCTTTGCCACTGCAATAGCACTCTAACTATCAGTGAGAATTGGAGAAGGACCCTCCAATGAAAGATGAAGATCAGCAAATAAACGACGTAGCCAAACACATTCAACTATCGCTGTGAAAGCTGCCCTGTACTCAGCTTCACATGAAGAGGCAGCCACTGTAGATTGTGTCTTGCTCAACCAAGAAATACAAGCTTTCCCCAGAAAGAAACAATTGCCACTTGTGGACTGCCTAGTGTCATAATCTCCAGCCCAATCTGAGTCACTGTAGGCATGCATCTGCAAGTCACCCCCCCTGGGAAACATCAAGCCAAACGACTTGGTACCTTGCAAATAACGGAAGATGCATTTTACAGCCTACCAATGCATAGTCTTTGGGCTGTGCATATATCTGCTCACCTGAGAAACTGCAAACTGAATATCAGGTCATGTATTGCAGAGATAAATGAGGCATCCAACAGCCTGACTGTAGAGTGTGACATCAAATGATTCACCTGCTTCATGCATTGTAAGCTTCAGTCTCGGCTCCATGGGAGTAGCTATGGGCTTACAATCCTGCATGTTGAATCTGTCCAAGAGTTTTTGCACATACTTGGATTGAGACATACCGATGCGACTTTGTTCTTGAGAGAACTGGATCCCCAAATAAAAGTGTAGCAGCCCCAAATCTGACATATTAAAAGTGGTCTGCAATTCAGCTTTAAAATCTGCAATATTATCTTCATTTGACCCTGTGAGCAATAAGTCATCTACATAAAGAATGATGACTAAAATATCCCCCCCATCCTTCTTGATGTAGAGGGTACTTTTAGTTGGACTGTTGTGCAGCCCCTTGCTGGTCAGAAAGGCATGAATCTTTGCATACCATGCACGTGGGGCCTGTTTCAGCCCATACAAAGCTTTATTTAGCTTGCATGCCTGAAGTGCATTTCTTGAAATTTCAAAGCCTAGAGGTTGTTTGACATAAACCTCTTCCAACAAGTCTCCATTAAGGAAGGCTGTTTTTATGTCCAACTGATGAACATCCCACTGAAAATTTGCAGCCATTGCTATGACTGACCGGATGGTTGTCATTCTAGATGTAGGAGCAAAAGTCTCCTCATAGTCTATGCCCTTTTTCTAAGCATACCCTTTTGCGACCAGCCTTGCCTTGTACCTGTCAATGGTGCCATTGGGCTTTCTTTTAACTTTGAAAACCCACCGCGTACCTATGGCATGTTTACCTGGTGGCAAATCGACAACTTCCCATGTCTGATTTTTCTTAATGGACTGCAACTCATCGTGCATGGCATTCATCCAATGCACATTATCCTGTGCCTCTTTAAATGTCTCAGGTTCCTCCTCATCAAGAAGAGTACCTGCATAAGCTGATTCAACTGAAAGAGCACCTCCCCCATGTCTTACTGCACTCCGAGTTCTGCCAGGTAATGGAGCATCAATTTTACTCTCCCTGAGAGTCTGTAACAGCCAATTTGGGACTGTTTTTGCTGCATGTATATCTGAAATTTCTTGCTGAACAACCTCTTCCACGCCTTGTGGAGGTGGTATGACATCCTATGGCTGAATCGGAGCATGTGGCGGTATCTGAAAATTTTGATTTTTATCAGATATATCAGCAAGGGAACCCAAGGCAATGGGTAGTAACCCCTCAAAGACATCACCGGAAGAAGAAGGCATATCAAATTCAGCTTGAGTGTGAGCTGAATTCTCTGAAAATATTACATCTCTACTGACAATGATCTTGCGTGTGACAAGATTGTAGAGATGGTAGCCCTTGCTCTCTGCACTATACCCGACAAAAATGCATTTGATTGCCTTATCAGACAACTTATGCCGAAACTCAACAACAGGCACATGAGCATAAGCAAGGCATCCAAAGACACAGAAATGATCCACAGAAGGCTTTCTCCCTTGCCAAACTTCATAGGGAGTCTTGGTCTTCAAAGCTTTTGTGGGTGCCCGATTCAAAACATAAGTGGCACACATGAGACCTTCAAGCCAAAATTTGTGAGGCAATTTTTTGCTTTTCAGCATACATCTTTCCATCTCCATAAGAGTACAATTTTTCTCTCAGCTTTTCCATTTTGCTGAGGACTTAGCCTCACTGTAAGCTGATGTACAATGCCCTTGTCTTTCAAAAAAGCATCAAAATCTGCAGACAAGTACTCCCCTCCTCTATCTGTGCGTAATGTCTATATCTTGAGTCCGGATTCATTCTCAACCATGGCTGCAAAGTGTTTGAAGACCATAAACACTTTTGATTTGCGTTTCAGCCCATAAACCCAAGTGTAGTTGGAGTAGTCATCTATAAAAGTAACAAAGTAAAGATGAACCCAATGATGGAGTCCTCATGGGACCACAGACATCACTATGGATAAGCTGTAATTTTCGAACAGCTTTAACTGATCCATCCTTCTTAAAAGGAGATCTGTGCATTTTACCAAGAATGCACCCTTCACAGGCATGTGGAGGAGGTGTTTCAAGAGGAGGCAATGCATCAACCATGCCATGTTTTTGAAGCGTCATCAAGCTGCCATAATGCATGTGTCCATATCTCGCGTGCCATAACTCCACATTCTGCATAGCCGCAGTAGGAGTGGAAACTGCAAGAGCATGCGCTGGTCTTTTCTCATACATGTCAAGCTGAAAAAGACCACGCAACAGAGTGCCAGACAATCTCAAGGCATAGTCATGCTCTCTATCATGGACTGCACACTTGTCATCTTCAAAAATGACCTGAAATCCAGCTCTGTTAAGAGTGGACACTGAAAGTAGATTTTTTGTGATACCAGGCACATACAAGACATCAAAAATTCTGAATGTTGAGCCATCAATGGCTGTAAGTTCAACTTCTCCTGTACCACGAACTGAATACGAGGAGTTGTTGGCACATGTGACCTTTTTACCAACGGGTGGTGGATGCAGAGATGTGAAGAGACACTTCCTGGAAGTGATATGCTTTGAGGCAATGCTGTCAAAATACCATGTATTATGTGTCTCATTGACACTAAAAGCTGAGGCATCCTTGGAAGAATCATAATTGCATGTCAGAAAAGCATAAGTGTTATCATTACAAGTGGTTGTACTATCCCGAGCAGCCAACTGAGAGTCTGAAATGCAAGACAAGAAGGCATAGTCGTGCTCCACAAAGTTGGCTGTAGCTTGCTCATTGTCAGATGCATGAGGAGCTAAATCTGAGACAGCCATACCGGAGCTGTTTTTCTTTTCTTTTGCAAGCCTTTTCTTGCATTCTCCAATGTAGTGACCTGGCTTTTTGCAGTAATGACATATTCCCTTCTTCTTGGGCTTACTTGCATCACCCTTAGCCTTTTGAGAAGGCTGTCCTGAACCACTAGAAGGCTGATTTGCTGAAGTCTTTGCCTGTCCCTTTACTTTAGGCTTGAATTTTGAGAGCATGGCATGTTCACCTGCTCATGAAGCCATGTTTTTCCTCGTCTGCTCTTCCTGCAGCAGAAGTCCTATCAACTCGTGAAAAGTGAGAGGATTTGCACCCCCCCTCAAAGACAAATTCAGCGAGGTATGAAAGCTGAGATAAGACTCAGGAAGAGAATTCAGAGTAGTGGTAATCATCTCTGAATTAGGAATGATCTCATCAATATTCAGCAACTGCTCTCGTAAGTCCTGTAGCTTTGTGAGGTGCACTGACATGGAGTCGCCCTCTTCCATATGTGTATGAGACAATTCTCTTTTCAAAAAAGACACCCTGGCATCATTCCGAGCTGCATACATGCTCTCCAAAATATCCCATGCTACCTTTGAGGTCTTACACAACCGGATATGTGGAATGATGAATCTTTTTACTGAAAGAGAAATACACGACAAAGCTAAAGCATCACGTGAATCCCATCTCTTCTGCTATGGAGTGGTAGGTATACCTGCACCAATAACTTGTGTTGCAGTTGTACCCTGTGCACGACCTCTGCCTCCTCCTTGTTGGGGAGGGGTATTAGGTGCCACATTTGCTGGCCGGAACTTGTCCCCACTTACATAGACCCACAAATTACGAGAAATCAGAATATTGCGTACCATAAAACTCCAGAGGGAGTAGTTGGTACCATCCAGCTTGTCCTCTTGTGAGAGACCACTGACACCGAAATCATTCTGATTTTGCTAGGCCATGTCTGAGAAAGAAAATACAGCAAATGCAAATCTGAATCCCCTTGCTGGGAATGGAGTGCACAAATCCCAAAAAAACACAGCCAAACACTGGGTAAAAATGCAACTCAAATCTCTGTAATGTCTCTGTCAGAAATCTACCAGAGCATCCAATCTCTCCCAAAACCTGACAAAAGCGCTTCAAAGCACTCACAAAAAAGGCAGTGTGAACTGAAACCTGTCAAATTGATCTCCCAACACAAAAGCCCCAATTTGTGGCTCAAAATTGCAACCAAAAAGAGGCAAATTTACTAAAAGCCCCAAATCTGCAATTTCTGAACAAAAGCCCCAAATTTGGAGTTGAAATTGAGCCAAATTTCACCCAAATAGCTAATCTCCTGCAAAAGCCCCAATTTCTTAGCCAATCTTTGCAATTTGCTTGCAATGTGTGCCAAAATTTTTACAAAAGCCCCAAATTTTACTGCAAATTACAGTGTAATTGCAAAAGCCCCAAATTTCTTCAACGGAAGATGTATGAACAACCGTACAGACTGTACGGCAAGCAACAGCCATCGATGTACGGAGGACTGCAGATGTATGGCGCCACACGTGTGGTACGGAAGCACAGATCCAGTACGGGCGAGCTAGTACGAAAGATCGACACGTGCAGGTATAATACGGAAGAAGGTACGTGCGGGTACAGACGACTTATACGCAAAAGCTGTACAGAATGTACGACGAACGTACGGACAAGTAGTACGACGCATGTAGAGGATGTACGACGATGATGCAGGGGGTGCTGGTACGGGCGTCATCGCAAGTACAGTACGAAAGCGAGCACTACAGTTGTATGGCGCTGCAGTGTACGGATGTACGAAGCAACCAACGACTGCTATACGGAATGGTACGGAAGCAGAGCTGTACGGACGGGGTGTAGCAGCAGGAACACGAACTGTACGGGCACAAGGAGCTTGGGCTGAAGGCAAGAGCTCAACGAGGCTCTGATACCAAATGTGAGAATGGGAGAGAAAGAAACAGAGTGAGCAAGAAGCAGGAGAGAGTGAGAGTTGAAAGCTTAGTTGCAAATAGATGAGTGTGTTACAACTAAACTGAGTGATGGGTTTTGTCTAAGTGACAAAACCTTATCACTTCACTAACCATAGTTAGTGAATGAACTAAATTTAGGGGGAAAAACCTCTAAGGGAGGGAAAAGTGCCCCTAGCCTACTTATTACATTACATTGGTCACTGCTAAATTATAGCAATAATTCTAACACTATCTAATTGAGATGCGACAACAGAGAGACATACTGATGCGACAGACCAGAGAGCAGCAAGAGGGGATGCCACAGGTCACCGAGATCGATCGAGCACAGACACATGTTAATAGACTTCTATGCATCTGAGTCAACTCTCGGGGAGGCTGAGGGAGAGAAGAGCATCATGGATTAGCAGTGAGAGTCACCGCCACAATGCCGCCAAACAAGAGGCGCACACTCCACATGCGGCACAGAGAGTGACTAGAGCATGCACGATCGAGGTCCGGTCTATTTCAGCCATCCTCAGAAAAGACCGCCAAAGACCCTTGACGTAGCCCATCGGATCAAGGAGACCATGCCCTCTGCTACCTCAAAAGATAGCTCGATAGAGAGATACGAGAGCTCCTCACATCCCATCGAGATAATCACGAAAGATGAATCTCTTGTCAAATGTCTAAAAGAACAAGAAAATTTACAAAGCATAGAATAGTCGGATTCGCACGTCAGGGTACCTGGATATATTGAGCTTGTGCATGCACTCGGAGTGTTAGCTCTGAGCTTGATACTATTTCGCTATTTTGCTACTTTGCTATTTTGCTCACTAGTTTAGCACTTTAGCTTTCAGCAAGGGCCTTAGTGAGCCCTTTGCTTCAGTTGGTAACTCCAAAAGGCATTTTCCTGTAACAAAAACAGCCCCAGGGGGTAATGAAGGTAGTCTGGATTTGATCTTCCTTGGCTATGGCTATCTAGAAGTACCATGAATATCCGTCACACAAGCTGTACATTTCATGACCCGCCACTTTATCAAGAATATCATCCAGAAAAGGCAGAGGATAGTGGTTTCTCTTTGTCACTCTCCACAATTAAAGCATTGGACACAAGGTGCAAATGACCCTTGACCTCGTCGTGCCTGCCACAGGCCCGAATTATTTGAAGAAGGCATGTTGCCTCTGCCATAACCATCCGATGATCTACCTCTTCCCCTACCGTTCATCAAATTCAAACTCAAACTCTTCATAAGCTCCGACATTTCATGAATTTCTTCTTTTATATTCTCCTCCTTCCTAACTTCAAGCTTCTGTATTTCTAGCTTCACATGAGAGATAATTTCAGGCACATGCTGAACCATTAGCATCTCTTGCATCATTTGTGACAATCTTATTTGCTTCCTCTCCTTCTCTTTCGCTACCCTGAGAGCATCGTCATAAGAGACCAGCTCTTTACATTCAATCTTTATCCTAATCTCCGGCTTCACACCAGCAACAAACCTATCCTGTTTTATGACTCTGGGAGGAACTTCAAGTAATAAGGCCACCTGCCATTTATTCCACAACATAGTGAACTTACCAACATACTCATCCACTAATTGAGTCGGCTGTTGCTACAATAAACATAGCTCTCTCCAAATGCCATTAGGATCTCTAACACACATAAACCTGTCTAGGAAAGCTGTCCTCACCTCTGGATAAGTCAGGTTTCTGTGAGCACCCTGATCATCTCGTATCCTTGCAGAGAAAGTCTGCAGCCAAGTTCTCGCTTCTCCCAACAGACAAAAGGATAGAATCTGAAGAAGGACTTCTGGAGCATTCCTATCTTTAATAAGAGCTGTGAACTCCAAGCACTCTAAAAACCTCTCTGGGTCTTCATTGGGCAACCCGTGAAATCGAGGAAACCCGTGAAATCGAGGAAATTCATGAGCCATCTCTCCTCTTGACTAACTTATCTCAAACACACTTCGAACCGGAAATACCACCCAACCTCTTCTGGCAAGAAAACAAAAATAATCACTCTATTGAAGAAAACTTACCCTGCATTTGACTGGCATTCTTCTTCCTATGAGCAATCACTTTCAAAGCCTTTTGAACCTTAGCATGGAGACGTATCACCCGAAGTTCAACATCAAGGTATATATCTCTCCTGTGTCCACACTCCCCACATAACTCACAATGAATCACTCTCATGCGAGGCTTTGTCTTCATAGTTTCAATCCCTAACCCCACAGAAATTCAAGCAACATTCCCCAGCCAATTCTTCAGGGCCATTTCGTCTTGAGTACCCAATCTCAATTCAAAACTCCTCCTGTCCCCAGTAGGATCGCCAAAAAGATGATAAGGAATAAAAAGGAAAGACAACCACGAATTATGTGCTTCACCACGTCAGATAGCTAAGACTTCATAGAGATCAGCTACAATGTGGGCTCGTAGATCATGAGCTTATCAACCAGATTCCAGAGTATGTGTCTTTGTACTAGCTGGAGCTACGAGTTGGGAGAAATGACCAGATCGATGGCAAAGGCTCGTAGTGGAACGGAGGTTGTGTGAGAACGGGAAAAACCTGTGCGTGAGGAAGGTGAGTGACGGGCTCTGGAAATGGGAGCTTCTCTGACTACGGGAGTCCATGAGTCCCATGGCTTGTGTGATGATGGGAGGTTTGCTCTGTTGGCTACCTTCACGTAAAGGTGGAAGAATGAAGTACGTAAGATCTACTGAAAGTGTCGACAACGACTGCTTTTGAGAGGCTGGAATACACTGTCTGTGGAGATCGTGTGCACGAGGTCCAGGGGAGAAGCTGCTGTGACGATGGAGTTCCTGTGAGGCAGTTACCTGTGCGTGGAGGACCTTGGGCGACAGGGAAGGTGATGCTGTGGCTCTATCCTGATCATATGCCAAGCTACGAGCTGCCTACTCTTGTTGGGAGTCTAAGAGACGGGCTGTTTGCTTTTGCTGGAGTCTTGGGGTGCTTGGCTGTGAATCTTGACTGCAAATTTGGAGTAGACAGATTCTGAATGGTCCGTGATGAAAAGAGAGGCCGTGTTGCTGGTTTTCTCCACATGAAGGAGATGTTGTAGCGCAGTTATGACTATGGGGAGAGTTGCGTGCTGTTGTCCTTGATGGAAGCTTAGGAGTTTTGGCTGTGGGTTCATAGAATTCTGAGGCTGGCTGTTCTCTAAGTTTTGAGGGGAGGTTCAGTTCTAAGTTTATCTGTTTCGAGTCTGTGTGATCCATGTTCAGTCAGTTTTTTTTGGGGGTTTGTCTCGGTGCCTCACAGTCCAGAAGCTCCGCTTCATCCTTTCACGTAGCCACCTTGCATGTGCAGGATGCCTTCCCAACCAGTCCAGCCACCTCAGCCTAATTTGCCACCTCATCAGTGACATTTTACCACTCTCCCATTAAAAAAATGCAAATATCCCCCCAAGGCACATTAAATACACATTTTGGACCTTTAGTCACACAATTCCCACACACATTAGCATGCACATTAAAGCTTGCATGCACCCCCGTACACACACATGAAAAGCCCCTTGACATGGGCACCAAAACATATCAAATTCCCATAACATGCAAGTGCACATTGACTCAGGAAAATATAAAAAAACCCTTCATGACATGACTTTACATGACCTCAAAAACATTTCACTTGACCACACACTGGACATCCTTGCTCTGGAAGTCTGGTACAACCACATTGCATTTCATCATTTCCCATGAAGTCCCTACAAAACATACTTTATTGTCTCAAAAAACTATACATTAGTCCATCATGCTTGTGAAAGAAAAATTCACAAATGCCAAAAGCCCACACCTACCCTAGATGTGTACAACTATGTGCCTACCCACAGCTATATATAGTGCTCAAAAACTTGATACAGATTTTGTCCTATCAACGTATGTGGTTCAATAGATTGGGACTCCACCTAGATAGACTACCCCCCTTCCAGTACAGCTTAGATGCTCCATGTATCCCACTTGGGTAGCACGAAAACCAGGTCATTCAAGAAGATCCCTTACAGCTAGACACATTCAAGACCTGGTTAGAGCCGAGAGAGCTTCCATTAAAGCTAAGCTTCTATAGAGGTCATTGCATCCGTATCTCTGAGGAGGGCTTCATTGTCCCGCCAGAGTATACTTAGACTCCCTCACCACACTGATTGCGGATCTCCATCGGACAATTTCGAGTATCATCACACCGACTCCATATCGAGAGAGGACGATCTGAGGGGATACCTAGGGAGTGCCACCTATGAGATTGACAATAGGTTGAGTCAGAGGAGCACTTTGCACTCAGATGCCCCGTGTACTATAAGATCCATGGTCGCTATCATTGTCTCTTTAGAGACGGCTTTGAGCCCCTCTCTAGACTCCTTTTGTATCAAGACCAGGAATGCCTCAATGCTTTCATTCATGAGGCAGTTCGGCATAGAGAGCACTTGCTCAGGATATAGAGACAGGCCTCAGATATACCGCCCAACTCTTCTCAAAGCAAGATCACGGAGTTCTTCAAGTCAAATTGTACGGACCACATAGTCACCGATGGTAGACATAGTAGGGATTTGGAGCCCGAGGCATGACATACTTGGCAACGAATGGACATGTAGATCACACAAGGTGACCTCCCATCCTTGTTCCGCCGACCTGGGACACGACCCACGGGTATTTCGATACCCTTGGTTAGACGCAGAGCCACTGCCAGCAGATCGAGATGGACAGCACCCACAGACAATCGCCAACGCTCCATCACTGGCTATGCTTCAGCACGACCCCGCCCCCTCACGAGCTCCCCTTGACATTTATACCCTATGAGGCCTCATTGTAGTAGGCAGCCCTGGTGATGTGTATTGATAGACATGACGGGCTGTACGGAAGGTGATAAATGCTCCAAATTGCCGGTTTTTGGGTTCTGATGCAGCGCAGCAGGGAGCTGAGGCTCACGGGCTGGTTGCGGGAGGCTCTAGAGCTGTTCTTCTCTCTCTCACACACCACCTACACACACGTGACACACACTTTTTTTTTTGTGAAACCAGTAACTATATTATTAACATGAAATCAATGTACATGACATTAGACTCCAAAAGAGAGCCTAATGGAAGAACTGAAAAACACTCAGAAAACACTTCAAGGCTAGTAGCATCCGAGTCCCTCGCAGCATAACTATCATATAAAGATTGCTTGAGGGACATTCTGAAGAAAGCATATGCCTGAGGAAACTGTTGTCCCATCCTAAAATGCAATCTCTGTGTCCAAATAGTCCATAGTACCCAAAAATGAGCCCAGTGAAAGAAAAGGAGGAATGGAGACATCTGAGATGAGAAGCATCCAAACATCCAGAAGAGTTTCCCGAATCTGATAGAGGGAAACCGAAGCCGCAGCAAATGAGAGACATGAGTGATCAATATCCGAGAGTGCGGGCAAGACCATAACAAATGGGGAACTGTCTCACGGTAATGAGAGCAACGGGGGCAAGAAGAGAAAGCAATACGACGTGCTTCCAATTTCACCCCAATGGAAAAAGCTCCCACTATACATCTCCAAAAAAAAAGCCTCTGTTTCAATGGCAATTTAGCTTTCCAAATTTTCTTGAGTTGTGATTGCCA
Organism: Dipteris shenzhenensis; assembly: GCF_047967505.1. Taxonomy (NCBI): domain Eukaryota; kingdom Viridiplantae; phylum Streptophyta; class Polypodiopsida; order Gleicheniales; family Dipteridaceae; genus Dipteris; species Dipteris shenzhenensis. The sequence goes on from NC_141611.1 coordinate 21,253,371, forward strand.
CCAAGATAAAGGCCTATCCAAATTCCAAAGAGTGTTGGCATGCTTATCAATCCATGGCGGTGGAAGAAGAAATCTGTAGACCATCGAGGATGCCAAATTATGCATTTAAAGTGAACAGGTAGCAGGAGATAAGGAAGTCAGATTCCAGTCCAGTAATCTGTCCTGTACAAATAGTGGAGGAACAGGAACAAATGGCTGCAACATAGTTGTAAGTATTCTCTAAATGGGCCTATGATGCAGAGCCAAGGGGAATGTCCTGCAAGCTTGTGGAAATGAAAGCACATAACCATGTTGATCCACCACATCTCCGACAAATCTTATGCCCAATTTCATAAGATTATATGCTTTAATAGGTACCTGTAAAGCAAGAGGCGATTCAAACACCTTGCTCCAACGGATGCTTTCCAAGCGAAGAGAATTACCATGATGGGAGAAAGCACCTAACCATTTAGCATAAGAAAGAATTCTCTTCCAATCATGAATAAAAGAAGTAGAAACAAGACAGCCAGGAATTTTCCCCTGAAATGTGGTCATGACTGCTTCCCAGTGATCTGTAATCCAATGCCCATATGCATGGGACTTCATGTTTCCACACATAGCTGCTCACATAATAGCCCATGGCTGTTTTTGCTGAAAAAAATCAGCAATCATAGTGCTCTTTCTTGCCAACATATGAAACTGAAGATTGAGAATATTCAGTCCCCCATGAGTCTTAGGAGAACAAACAGATTGCATGGGAAGTAGTCGCAAAGTCTTTTTGTGAGATTTGCTTTTCCAAAATATCTCCATAGTCTGGGACATATAGGAAGCCAAATGCTTAAAAGACCAGGGAAGAAGAGGCAAATAAAATTGCACATATGTCATAATGATAGACTGTACTATCCGAAGTCGAACACGTAGAGGCCAAGTTGACAAGTGGCAGTATTCCAGCTTCTTGTTAATCTTTTGAAGCACCCATTTGAGCTGTTGTTGAGGGGTAATATTCCAGCCAATGGGATACCCTAAATGCCTCACAATAGTATGGGAAGAAATAATGTGGCCTGGCCAGAGAAGTGCATGCCAATCAGCTTCTTTCAATGCTAGAAGATTCGATTTCTGAAAGTTGACATGCAGTCCAGCAGCTATGCCAAAATCATTCAGAGTATGCATCAAATGAGAGAGGTCACTTTGAGAATTCCTGGGCATGAAATATGAATCATCAGCATATGCCTATGCAAGAAACGGCTGTGCCCCTGGAATTTGCAAGCCATGAAGCTGCCCTGTATTTGCAAGATGGTCCATATGCAACAATAACGGATCAGTAAAAATGGCATACAGTAGCGAACTAAGAGGGCAACCCTGTCTCACTGAACGGGTCATAGTCCATGTCCTTGACAACCCACTACCAAGCAGACACTGCGCAGTGGCATGAGAATAGAACCAGTAAATAATATGGACCAGCCGAGGGCCAAATCCCAATTTATGCATAGTCTGAGAAATAAAATCCCAATGGACAGTATCAAATGCTTTCGCAATGTCCACTTGCTGTCCACTTGCAGAATGAGAACATCTTGTTTAGAATATTTGGCATACTCAATTGCAAGCAAAACATTGGAGATATTGTCAGTAATCTGCCTTCTGGGAACAATCAACCATTGTTCACACAACCAATCAACCATAAGAGATATGGGCCGCCAATCAACCATTGTCTCACACAACCTTTTTTTGGGGATCAATTTGACAAGGCCATGTTTCCAAGAAAGAGGAAGAGATTGTTCTGCCCAAGCATGATTGATCATAAGAAGAAGAGTGTTCTTGAGATCACCCCAAAATGCGCAGAAAAATTCAACACTCAATCCATCCAAACCAGGAGAGCTGCCTTTACGTAAATGACTCATGGCATCATCCAGTTCATTAAGCATAAATGGCTGCTCCAATGCATGAGCCTGTTCCCAAGAAAATATAGGCTGAACATGCATAAGAAATTGAGACCTAGCTGCATTCACTTGCATCGAATAATCAAACTGAGGAGAAAAGAGATGCTGGAAATGACTAGGGCATTGCGATTCCAATTTTGATTTGGAGGTGGTCAAGGTGCCATTATCCTGCCTGATCCTGCAAATATCCTCCTTTCGCCTATCCGCATGCAGGCTTTTAAAGAAGGCCTTGGAGGAGCAGCCCTTATCCAAAAGGGGTTTCATGCGAGCTCGGATTTGCCACTTCTTTAATTTGCAAAGATCATTTTGATGGATGATATGAACCGCATAAGCGCAAGAATCCTGTTCAGAGGAGGTGAGCTGCCTATAAGAGCTGATTACATCCATTTGTTGCTTGAGGTTTTCCATGTGACTCCGTCCATAATCTTGAATAACAGCTTGCAAGCGATGGGCAAGACTAATCCAAGCGAAATCCATGTCCTCCTGAGCATGTAAGAGGAGGGGGCGGACAGCCACTCTAACCATGTTCTGAAATTGTTGATGAATCACATAAGCACTATTAACATGGAGTAGGCGACGATATGGGCAAGGCATATCATCTGTCAAACGTGCTATAGATAATGTCAAGCATACTGGAAGGTGATCAAATAGCAAGAGGGAATGGTCAACCCATAATGCACATGTGAAACTAGCATACTGCTGAGCATGCAACAAATACCATCTGTCAAGTTGAGCCCAGTAATGAGTAAAGGCATTGTGACGGTATGTATAACCCATATCTCTATCCCTTGTTGAGAGCCATAGATCTTCTGCATGCAAGAAAGAAAGCATATCCTCCCAATGTCGAAGCTCAGTGGGAATCATGTGAGAACGATGAGTGGTGTTGTCTTGAATGGCAGGTGAGTTATTAAAGTCTCCACACAAAAAGGCATTAGACAGCAATGGATATTGTTTGAGGGAGGCCCACATTTGAGCTCTTGTCGCAAAAGTTTGAGAGGCATAAACCGATCCTATTTCATAAAGATCAGCATGACAGATGCATCTGATCACCATCCATCGACCCTGGGGTTCATTGTAAGCAACGGTGGGCTGCATATCATGTTTCACCAGCATGCATCCCCCCGAAAAGTGCATTGTACCAGCATAAAAGATGTCATAACCAGCAAAATGGCCTTGCTGGCCAGCCAAGAAGTGTTGGTTGTGTTCTTGTAAGGAAATTACATCGGGGTGCATTCTATGTACATAGTGCCAAAAAAGTCTCCACTTATTGACATTGCAAAGACCTTGAACATTGTATGTAATGCAAGTAATTGAAGTAGACATAGAAGATATGTACAGCCAAACCAAGAAACATAGTAAAGGTATAAGCTGTCAGGCCTTAGCCATGACATCGACGTCCACCTAGCCTCCTGGATCATTAGCTCAATAGTCCTCATTATTGTCACATACAGGAATACCCTTCTTGAGCACATCAACCCACAGTCGAGAAGTCAGGCTATTAGTAGGGGTAGAGGCTTGACCAGGGGTGGAAGTAGAGGCATCCCAATGCCGAGATTGTAACGGTCATGGCTTAAGCGAAAATACCTTTTTGGGTTGCTGCCAGGCACCCTGGGGAGAGGCATTAGATTCTGAAATTTTGCCCTTTCCCTTATCCTTTTGCTTGGCTGAAACCTGGACCACACTTTCTTTGGGAGGAACAGATTTAGATGCCACATCACCCAACTTGCTAGGCATAGCCTTAGGCCCCGGACCATAAGTTGGAGGGGAAGTATTTTCTGGAGCATTTTCTGGAGCAATAGCTGTAGGTGGGAGCTGATGCAAGACTGTAGGACACTGTGAAGCTAGGTGGCTAAACTTATGACATGTAAAACAAGCACCTGCAAATACTCCCCGTTTCAAGTCAAAATATTTTTCGCCCAAGGGAACATCCTCCACCTCTACCGCAAAGGAAGGAGGGGTTGGGTGATTTGTATCCCAAAGAACACAAAACCGATTTCGATTACCCGAAGGACGGGGTGGGCATACAACTTGCCCCAAAGTAGCTGCCAGACTTGGTAACTCAGCCCTCATATAATCCGGAAAATCCACTACCTCAACCCATACAGGGCAGTGATGTCGAATAAGACCGTGATAATCCTTATTTGGCGACCATGGCATGACATGCACCATTTGTCTGCCATAGAATAGAGGGGACATCTCCAATATCTGCTGACGATATGAGGCATCCAAAAAGTGCACTTCATAAAAACCTCGAGAAGCTAAGTATACTCCTTGAACAAAGCAACCTCCCAACAAAGCCTGAACCCACTGAGCCACATCATTTGCAGAAGGTAACTTCCCAGGGAAGAAAATGATAACTGCTTGCTGAGAGAACTTCCGGAGAGGAGTGACTAATGAGGGCAGTTTCAGCTTATACTTAAGGGCAGGGGGAGGTTTGGCCCACTCCTTCCGGCTGTGGTGAAATTCATCCTTGAGCATGTCGAAAACATAGTGAGCATCTACAGAGGCTGAGGTAGAGAATTCGACTTGCTGTCTTTTGGGGTCCCGGGGCAAGTCCTTCCGGGAATAACTTTTAAGATGGTCCTCCATGGAGGTAAGCAGGGCAGGATTGATGAAGTCGCAACTGTACGGCAGGGTTTGTACGGGGTAAACTGTACGGAAGAGACTCTGCAGGATGGACTGTACGGAACACACACGGGGTTGCACGGAAAAGTCTATACGGACGATGATAGATTGCACGGTACCAAATGAAATTTGTATGGAAGAGGCTGGGCTGTACGGAGAGGCTGATGGGGCGCTGTAAAAAACCTGCGTTGTACGGAGGGACTGACGAAAGGCATACGTACGTACGGAACAACGGAGATCAGAGAGACTGGACGGGTCTGCGCGCAGATCTGCGCAGGGATGGCGATCCTACCCTCGCTGCTGGTACGGACGTCCGGAAACCGTACGGTGACCGTACGGGCGTATGGACGTACGGACGAAAGGGGGCCTGCAACGGGATCTTGGCGAGGCGCTCAGTCACACACTCTCTCTCTCTCTCTCTCTCTCTCTCTCTCACACACACACACACACACACACACACACGCATGCAAAAAAAAAACCTCTTGACAATGTAGGATGAAAAGACTCGAGTTATTCTCACTTTACCTGATGTTGATGAGTCAGTCTAATCATGAGCATCAAGCCGATTGCATCGAAATTATTTGGCAAAACAGAATTCAAGTGCTCATCTATAACTGCAAACGGTCCTGCAAAATTATGTGCCGACCAATTTGCATTCACACTATGAGTTTGCTACACCACTGCTCTAAACTAACAAAAAACTTGGAGAGAACACTTTTAAGGAGCATTTTCAAACTGTTGATATGCCTTATGTGTGCCAGATACAGCCAGCTACTCCAAGGTGCTATTTATTGTGACCTATCTTTTATGAGACATATAAGAAGACATCATCATTTATGTTTTTGAAAAAGCTACAAAAGATGAGCAAAGTTTTACAAAATAATGCTTAAATATTAAAAAGGATTTGCAAATAGCCAAAGGATTAAATTAGAGCCTAGTGAGCTTTTTTACTTCAAGGACATGGGCAAAACTTGGAAAATCGCACACTCTTGGCTCATGAGAACATTCAATTATAGCTATACAATGGATGGTGCATTTCAAATTGCTTTAAATTCTATCATGATTGTTCGAAAAAGTCAATAGCGCAATTACTATGCCACAACCAGAGACGTATAATCATCGTGTGTCACATAAGTCGTTATACAAGGTGACACTCCAATGGGCACAAGGCACCAAAGCTTGAGAATGCACATCCCATGGTGACCCCTATACCATCCTCATGGTCAATCAAAGCTATTTAAAATATGACATGAAAATTTTTCAAATTTCTAAAGTTTCACAACCCCTTAGGACTGACAAAGATGCAAACTGATTGCTTGCACTTGACAATACCATACAATGCCTTGTCAATGGGTCCATCCTTAAAACACACGAAAGGCCCATGAGACTAAATAATAGCAATGCAATAAAATTGATGAACTTTCTTTGACAATAGGATATACAAAACTTGTCTCATGCAATCTTTCTCAAGTAAATCTCATCCCATTTGCATAGCACATCCATACACCTATAATATCTCTAGACAATCTCGAAGTTCAATCATCTATCTATTATCCGTCTTTAGTACGGTGATTCATGACTCACTCTAACACCCTTTACTTTACAATGTTACATTTTCCATGGGTTTCAAAAATTCACACACCAGCTTGTGAGTCTATTTCCTCTTTGATAGTGGGCAAAAACCATGTCCAGACTCCATCCTTCAATTGCTTGCCAAAGCTAATCTATATCATCTAAGGTGTCCTTTCTAGAGATATATTATATGTATTACATAACATCATATTGCCACCTTGATATTTATCATTTGATTTAATGCTTCATGCTTAAACCTAATAAAGCTGTCTATTGGAGTGCCAAATGAATCCAAGATACTGTTTGCCATTTTAACAAGCCCTAACCTCTACAACTATTTTATTGTGACTGCTTAAAAATGGCAACTACATAATGGAGATTTGGAGGCACAAAATGAATTGCTATAAAACTTTAAAAGCTAAGTAATGATAGTGTGACAACAGATTGCACGGCTTCTATGGTTTGATTTGTCCAGATGCATCATTGGGCAAAGAGTATATTTTTAAGCTAAGCATAATTTCACTGAATTCATCTTGTCCTGATAAACACTACATGAGCATAAATTCTTTATGTCAGTTTAAAATGCCTGACGCATATGAATGCAGCATATTAGCAATGATAATTGCCAGCAATACATGCATTATTTTAGGTTTAATTTGTAATTTCATACCAGTTTTGTATTATGGCAGCATCACATATTTGTACATGGCACACTTAAAATTTTTAAAGGCGTCAAAGAACATGGTCAATAAAAAAAGTGTTTGTTTTTTTAAAACACATTTCACTGTTGTAAGCATTCTTCTGACTATGACCAAGAAGGATCGTGGTGTTGTTGAAGTGTATCAAATGTTTTAATTCTACATATACTAACAATTTGTGAGAAGAGCGGAAGGAATCGATTCTTAATCTAGACCTTGTTGATCTTATATGGAACAAAATCAGCTATACGCTTGAATGCAAGAAATCAAGTTCTGAAAAAAAGTTTCCTTATCCTCAAAGAATGTGCATGTAGAAAAATATATTTGCAATTCAAGCCAAAGGAAAGGTGTATAATATCCATGGTTTGAACCTTGTAATTAATTAGTTGGCTTTGCATGTGGACTAAGATGATTCTATCTAGGATGTGTTATCCCTTTCTAACGCTGAAGTAGGCATGGAATCCTGAGCTGGTACCGGTACCAAAAGTAAATCCTCCGGCTCCATGATGCTGGCCTCTGTGGGACCCCGTCTCTGGCGACGCTGCATGAAGAAACCGTGGTCTCCTGGCTCTGACTCAAAGAGAGTAAAGGCTCCAGATCCTCTCCCCAAAGGGCAGCGCCCCAAGTCATCAGAAAGGACTCAGATGTAACATATGAGAACAACCTGAAGATACCTGTCCATACCACTCTAGAGCTGGTGCAACTCCATAAACAATGCTTGCTAGATTCCTCTGCAAGCTGACAACGCATACACAAGGAGGGTCTACCCATCTGCTGAAGCCAAGTACCCACAAGTATGCCCCTATGTATAGTGAGTCAAAGAAAGTAGGAGACTTTCCTGGCTCTACTGATGCCCCAAAAGTGGGTCCAGTAGCTTTGCAAGAGCTCTGCAGTAAGTCCATGTGCGTGCCAATGCTGGGAAGTAGATGGTAGGTGATGAGAGTCTCTCTGCTGAAGCCTATAACTTGCCCTCGTCAAGTACAGGAAAAATGAAAAAGGACGAACGCTTGCTACCGGAGTAGGCCATGCCCACTCACCTGGGTCCCAGTCAAGCTCCGCAAGAGGTCAACCCTGAAAAATCCAAAGTCTCCATCTAGTATCCTCTACAATGGTCAACCTGGAAGGATCTGTGGCTGACATTTTTGTCCTGGGCCCTAGTGCTCTGTGTGTGTGTGTGTGTGTGTGTGTGTGTGTGTGTACGATTTCCAGCACACAGGTTCTACAGGTTTTTCTGGATGTATGGCAAACTATCAGCTTCTTTGTCACAGTATTCTCTCTTCTTCCACTGGATCAGATACTGGGCCTTATGGACCCTCTGGCTGCAGTGCATCCAAGCATATCTGAATTCTCCTCTTCAGCATCCTTATGAGTTTTTCAGAGCCTCATTAAGGCAGTCTTTATATGATGCCTTACATGAGGAAGATTTGGATGTTTCTTGTATTCAACTTTTCTTTTACTGTTTCTGATGGATAGGACTGTAGCTCTATTTTGAGCACGGCCTGGATGTAAATGAATGTTTTATAATATAAGTATCTTGGTTTTACAAAAAAAAAAAAGTGTGTGTACGAGGTATCGTGAGGGTCTGAGTGCTCGCTGCCTAAGCTGATCAACGTCGTTTGAGATCGTGTGGCGCCAGTCTTCCTATCCGTACTTCTGTACGGCCGTCGTACGGTTCCCGTACGGCAGTAAGAAGATACCGCGTCAGGTTGGCTTACCTACGCGTCTTGGAACAGAGCTCCATTCCTGCTTGCACGATTGTTCCTTTCCTCCAGTTTTCCTTCCCTAAGTACGTACAGTCCGTGCGTACTGTCACCGTCAATCTTCCCGTACATTCGTCAAACTTCCCGTACAGCCTGTCAGTTGTCCTATACAGCGTCCTGTACAGCCCGTCAGTTGTCCCGTACAGCCTGTCAATTGTCCTTTCGTGCAACCTATCAATCCTTCCGTACAGTCTGTCAGCTTCTCTGTACGTCTGTACAGTGCGTTAGTCCAGCATCCGTACAACCTGTCAGCCCTTCTTCGTGCCCCGTCCGATTATCTCTGTTTGATATCTGTTGAATCCCTTAGCCTCCATGGCAGAAGCAAGCAAGTATTATGTCAAGAGAGCACTCTCTCCTGAACCCAAAATACAATCAAGGGAAACCTCTCCCCCCATAGCTCCTTCATCTAAAGATGCTTCCTATGTGTTTGACATGTTGAATGATGATTTTCAACAAAGTAGAAGAGAATGGATTCTACCTGCTCCGAAACTCACTTACAAAATGAAGTTGCCTTCTCTTGTGCATCCTTTGAAGAAGCTCTCTCAAACTGCAGTTATCATCTTTTTCCCAGGCAAAATACCCTCTGCTAATGATGTGGGACAATGGGTGAATTCTTTCCTAGGTGGATGCTATGTAGAAGGAGTCTATTTTGCCTCCCGAGGATTTTATGAAGTTCACCTTTTGGATGCCTTGATAAAACAAAAGATGCTGGAAATGTCCCCTTTATTTTTTGGTCGACAATACCTGGGAGTCAATATTCCGTGAGGAGACCAGATATACTGGGGGGGGCCGAGGGTCAGGCGGAGTTGCAGTACTCCTTCGCTTAGCGCTCACGAGCTTGACATCCGTGGTTAGACGGGATGTCCATGCCCGTTACCTATGGCTCCGATTCCGATGCCCCTCCACACGCGACCTCTTTATTGCAGTCTGCTCCTTTCCTCCTGAGACGTCACATTTCGCACGGATGCTTCGCAAGGATACGGGGGTATCCCCCTATCTAGATCTCTACTCAGACATTGTGGAGTTCTCCAGACGCGGAGAGGTCCTCCTAGTTGGGGATTTCAATGCAAGGACAAGTGCACGTCAGACATCACTCCTGGACTTCCACTCAGATCCGATCCTATTACCTGAGATGGACACAGAGGACTCAGGCTTCCCTCGCTCCTCGGCTAACAGTCGCGCTCCCGTTACTGGGTATGGGCAGGCTCTTTTGGACCTTGGACGTATACATGATCTGGTCATCTACAATGGACTAGATCGGTGGCCTGCCTCCTCTGGTTTCACATGTTTCCCACATGGCGGAGGAGCCAGTGTCGTCGACTATATTCTGGGATCTCCTGCTTTAGCCCCACAGATCACTGACTTCCGCACTGCACCCTTACCCCCAGGAGCCGATCACACTTACCTTTTCTTTCATATACTTGCGTCCCGAGCCCCTCCCAGCCACACCCCGCACTACACTACCTATCATGATATACACTTCGATCATAACCTCTCACCTGATTACTCAGCCCACCTAGCCTCCCTCCTCAGACACATAGGCACCATACCCTCTCTAGATCACCGAGCCACCCTTATCACCCACTCCCTTCACAATGCAGCCCGCCACATCTTTCCCTCCACTACCCGGTCCACCCGCTGGCTCCACCCCTTGCAACAGATGGTATGATGACGAGTGCAAAGCATTACGCCGCACACTCCGACTCACGACCCAACGAAACGCTAGGGCCAACCCACGTCTCACCAGGGATTATCGTTGACTAGTCCGTCGCAAGAAGCTAGCCTTCCTGCGCCAGAATGAGGATACGCTACTGAACATTCTGTTTAGTAGCAAATCCAAGGATTTCTGGAGGAAATTCCTAGAACGCCGATCCCCCCCCCCTCACGGACACTTCCCTCTGGCACACCTACACACGCACACTCTATGATATCCCTGATCAGCCTCCTCCCGACCTCTCAGCCACCCCCCGCCCCAATTCTTGTATCCTCTTCACAACCCAGGGAGTCACCCACGCAGCGCATAAGCTTCATAACGGTCGAGCTAAGGATCATGAGGGCCTATGCACAGAGTTTGTTGCCTATGGCATCAAAACTCTAGCCCCCATCCTGGCAACGCTGTTCAATGAAGCTGTCTGCCACGGGTTCCCCAGAGCCTGGACCCTGAACACTATCACACCCATCCACAAAGCAGGAGATCCCATGGATCCAAGGAATTACAGGACCATCATGGTTGGACATGTTATGTCCAAGATCTATGCATCAGTGTTAGATGGCGAGGTCAGTGCTCGCGCAGAGATACAGGGGCTCAGGGCATCCGGAGAGGCTGGCTTCAGGACGGATCACTCGACTTACGATCACATTTTTACACTTAGAGGGATCATTGAGGAGGCCAGACATAGGAGACAGAGAGTATATTGTTGCTTTGTGGATTTCCGCAAGGCATTCGACACCGTTCCCCGCGCCCGACTCATCAGACGTCTGCAGGAGTTAGGCTACGAGTCGGTGATTATCTAGGCAGTAGTAGCTCTCTATGCGCGGGTGACGGGGCAGGTCAGGATTGGCACCAGCTGGACCCCGGAGATCACGAGCACTATCGGAGTCAAACAAGGATGTCCCTTGTCACCGACTCTATTTGGCCTCTACATCGACGAGCTCCAGACCACCATCAGGACACTCAGAGGTGCAGGCTGCTCTCTTGCAGAGACTACCATCCAGATTCTCCTATACGCAGACGATGTAGTACTACTATCCTCTTCTGCTATTGGTCTTCAGCGACACTTGGATGGACTTCAGGTCTTCTGTGATACACATGACTTGAAGGTCAACCTTGGGAAAACCAAGGTGATGATCTTCAACACTTCCAGACCCGCTATGCACCAAGAGCAGTTCCTCTTCGCCGGCGACCCTGTTGAGATAGTTGACTCCTACACATACTTGGGCGTTGTCTTCTCAGGCCCGATCTTCACGATGCGCCCGGCCATGCAGGCCAAGATCAGCCGGGGATATGCCGCTCTTGCCAGGCTGGAGCGACAGTGCTACCACTCCCACTTCCAGGACCCGCGGACCAAGTCTCTCCTTTTTTATTCTTTGGTCCGCCCAGCAGGCATGTACGGTAGCCCTTGGTGGGGAGTCGACCTTTCAGACACAGAGTGGGCTCGAGTTGAGCGCCTACAGATACTGATGTTTGCTCGGATGATCCGTAGCAAACCATCGGTACCACACCAGATCATTCTAGCAGAGTTCGGCGCCTCACCCCTACAGCTTGATGCGGCTTTTCAGGCTATCACCTACCTCCACAGAGTCAGGGATTTTGGCTCCTCCGCTGACGGTCGCCTCCGCCTACCTTGGTTAGCCCTATCCTCCTCTATGGCCTTATCCGTTGATGGGGACCAGCGATGCTGGTATAGTCGTCTTTCTAGTTGGTTCACCCGACTGGGCCTCGACTTAGACCGGTTGTCTCCTTTTCAGTACAGCCTCGACGCTCCACCATCTCCTCTCTCCCCCACTGACCAGGGGATCAACCGGCTCATTCGGGCGGATCTGCTCCAGCTCCACACCTAGCGGACATGGTTTCTTCACTCCGAGCTTCCTGTGAAGCTCGACTTCTACCGCCGACACTGCCTCCAGATCTCACAGGAGGGCTTCATCACACCTCCGGGTTACACACAACTTCATCTACCACATGCGCTCCGAATCTCCCTCGGTCAGTTTAGGGTCTCGTCACACCGATTACGGATCGAGAGTGGACGCGCAAAGGGTATCCCATGAGAGGACCGCCTTTGCCCACTTTGCGACTTACAGAAGATCGAGTCGGAGGAACATTTTGCTTTCACATGTCCTATATATTATGCCATTCGAGGCCGATACCACTGCCTCTTCCGCAATGGATTCGGCTCCCTCCCACACATGCTACAATTCCCGGATCAGCGGTGCCTAGCCGCTTTCTTACATGAGATGACCCGCCACCGAGATACTTCTCTCCGAGCACGGCGACACGAGTAGCACACACAGCGGGAGGACACCCAGCAGCCTATCACTGACTTCTTTCAATCACACGATACCTCTTCTCAGTCTAGCCGACGACGCGGACGTGAGCAAGAGCCAGAGCCATGACAGCTGCGTCAGCGGACAGACTCACACATCCAGGTCCATGACATCTCATCTCTGCTCTCGGCCCGCCCCACTAGGGTTACCGTTGCCCTCATCCACAGGGCCACCTGCCGCCCCCGACGACCAAGCTCGACTAGGCCGCGTGACCTCAGAGGCCAATCATCTATCGCAGGGTTTTTTCCGACTTCCCATTTGACGGCCCCTCTATGATTGGTCTCTGACGATCACCACCTGCACATGTATACTGTATCTCCCCCCTCTGCCCCATTTTTGGTGCCCCCCCCTCCTTCTTCTTCTTTGTATCATCTGGAGGTAGACACATATTTTTTGTATCAGGACTAGACACATAGTCCTTCATAACCTCTTTTTTGTAGAAACGGTTGGTTGGCCCCTTTTGAGACCACCACCGTTATGCTCATTGTATCAGTTATCTTTAGTCTCATAGACCTTCACGGTCTCCCGAAGACTTTAATAAACTTTCTTTCTTTCTTTCTTTCTACTTTGTGGTGACTTCAACAATTCTCCTCACTGGAAGGACAATACCACGCATAAATCCCATATGCTGCCCTCTGAAATCCAGCAATGGGAACATCTGACATCATCACTTCAATTTGCAGATTTATGGACAGCAACTCACCCTTCAGCTATGGGAATTACATATCATCATAATGCTTTTACAGCATATTGGGCCAGGCGTGATAGATATTATCTCATTCATGCTCAGTAATATGATGAATATACATGTCAAATGTGAACTGATTATTCACAACAATTATTTGATCACACTCCACTTTGGCTCACCTTTTCTTTTGGAATGCCTCTGGATGACTTGCAGCTCTCTTCAGTCAGAAATTTACAGGTCAATCAATTATATCTTCTCATGAAAAATTCCAGCATATGATCAGACTGGCTTGCGGGCCATTGTTATCCCATGCTCAGGAGGATCTGGACTTCGCTTGGACCTCTTTCATACATCGTATTCAAAATGTCATTAAGGAATATGGAAGATGGTACATGGCAGAAACTAGATAGCATATCCAGTGGGCAAAATCATACAAGCAGTATTTGGTACAGATTAGCCATCAAAGGTCTCTATCTGCTTCTGAGCAGCATTTATTGTCTTGTGCTTCCTCCATAATTGATGCCAATGATAAACGCAAGCTGTCCCAATGGCAGATCAGGGCCAGAGTTAAACCTATGCTAGATAAGGGCTGTTCCTCGAAATCTTTCTTTCGGAACTTACATGCACATAGACAAAGCCAATCTATCATGAGGGTCAGGAAAGCAGACGGTCTTTGGACCCAGACTCTATCTCAGCTAGAAAAACAATGTCTAGATCATTTTCAGCTTCTTTTTTCGCAGCCATCTTCTTCTACATCTCAGGTTGCATTGGCTCGGAATGGATTTACTGAGCTTGTTTCTCCTATTGTCTCTTTGCAAAAAGCCTCAATGCTGGAAATGTTTTTCTCGATGTTGAAAGCCCTTAAGCATTTGGGTAAACATAAATCCCCTGGCTGGGATGGTCTGACGGTTGAATATTTTGAAGCCTTTTGGGCTGAATTGAAGGCTCCAATTTTGAAGTTCATTAATGTAGCCTGGCAGCATCAACATCTTCCCTCAGCTTGGAAGCATGGTCTGGTTAAGCTTGTGCCCAAAAAACCTCTATGTGAGACTATGGATGACTGGAGGCCCATCACTTTGATGCCGGTTATATACAAACTTATTGCCAAAATGTTGGTACACCGGATAAAGAATATCCTTCATGATGGACTTCATCCCAGGCAATATGGTTTTGTTCCAAGACGGCATATACATGACAATATCTCTAACACTCTCATCGCAATGGAATATGCAAAATATTCAGATCAAGATGTGTTGGTCATGCAGGTGGATGTGGCGAAGGCATTTCATATGGTACAGTGGGATTATGTCTCTCAAATCATGTTAAAACTTGGTTTTGGGCCAAAGCTAGTTAATGTCATATATTGGCTTTACTCAGATTCCACTGCACAATGCTTTATAGGGAATCATTTGTCTGAGTCTTGGACTCTCGAACGTTCAGTTCGACATGGATGCCCTCTCAGTGCTTTGCTTTATGCCATCACTTCACATCCTTTGCTTCTTTATATGGATCACACGGTTGATACTGGACAGTTAGAGGGGCTTCAGATTTTTGGTTCACAACCCTTCATTGCACAGGCCTATGCAGATGATTCATTCTTCATGCCAAAGAACAGTCCTTTGGAGATTCGCCTCTTGATGGATACCCTTTCAGATTTTGGATTGGCAGCTGGTCTTAAAATTAATATTCAGAAATCAAAACTCTTGCCTCTCAAGCATTGTGACTGGCATGCTATCCTGTGGCCAAGCCATATTATTTATCCCGAAAACATAGTATGGGTGTCAAACAAAATTCAGGACAAATTAGAATATTGGAAGATCTCCACTTGGCCTCTGCATGTACGGCTTCGAATTGTCCAGTCTATTGTTCTAGCTTATGTCCAGTTGGTCATCTCGAGATCTCACTTCCTTTATGTCTCAAGCCATGGAGATTTTTTGGAAAACTAAGCTTCATAAAAAAGCTTTACGGTTGCTCAAAATGGACTTGCTTTGCTCACCAAGAATGCATGGTGGTTTGAATATAATAAACATCAAATTTCATGTGTTGGCAAGAAAGATCACTATGCTCAAGACATTTTTTCAACAAGAGCAGCCTTGGTCTATCATGTTGGCAAATTTGTGTGGTCAGATGCGCACAAATGCTTATGGACATTGGCTAGTTGATCCATCGGAAGTAGTACTTGGCAAATTTCAAGGTAAAATCCCTGGTTGTCCATTTTCTAATTCCTTGATTCAGGATTGGAAGCAAGTACTCTCTCACATCAAATGGTCTCCCCATCTTGCTTCTATAGCTTCCTCACTCAGAATGGAAAGTATTCATTGGAGTGCTGTGTTTTCCTCTCCCCTTGCTGTTCAACAACCCATTAGAGCTTACAATCTTATGAAATTGGGTATCCGGTTCATTGATGACGTGGTAGATATGCAAGGAAATATTCTCACTTTTCCAGTAGCATGTCGACAATACAATCTGGGGATGCATCATAGACCTATTTGGAAAGCTATTGCTGATCTCTTACTCCCTTTGGTTCCGATTCCGACATTGAATGTAAGAGACAGGCTTCAAGATTGGCACCTTCAGTCTTCAAGTCCAAACATATCCTCTAGGCCTTTGCATTTATTGACTTCTATGCAGGCTTATCGATTGATATTACCTCCTCCCTGGATTGCCCATCATGCTAATTCTCTATGGCATTTGAACAAGTCATTAGCCTGGTGGAAAGGAAAATTGCAATTGATATGGAAGTTGAAAATGCCATTGAAGCAAAGACTCCTTCTATGGAGATGTATTGTTGATATTCTTCCAGTGGGAGTGAAATTGGCTCAAAGACGGATAGCTTCACCTCTTTGTCCAAGATGTCACCTTACTTCTGAGAGTATTTCGTATTTATTGTCGTTTTGTTCATATTCCAGAGACCTTCTAGACAAAATCTCCTATTTCTTATCTCTCAGATTTCCAGCACACAAGTTCTACAGGTTTTTCAGGATGTATGGCAAACTATCAACTTCTTTGTCACAGTATTCTCTTTTCTTCCACTGGATCAGATACTGGGCCTTATGGACCCTCTGGCTGCAGCGCAATCAAGCATATCTGAATTCTCCCCTTCAGCATCCTTATGAGTTCTTCCGAGCCTCATTGCGGCAGTCTTTATATGATGCCTTACATGAGGAAGATTTGGATGTGTCTTGTATTTAGCTTTTCTTTTACTGCTTCTGATGGATAGGGCTTTGGCTCTCTTTTTGAGCACTGCCCTGATGTAAATGAATGTTTCATAATATAATTTTCTTGGTTTCACCAAAAAAAAAAAAAAAGTGTGTGTGTGTGTGTGAGAGAGAGAGGAGTGTGTGTGTGCGTGTGCGTGTGTGTGTGTGTGTGTATGGATACGTTCCCCGCCTTCATTTCCCTTCTGATCCTTTTCCCTCGCCGGCCTTTTTCCAGCCTGTCTACTGCGCTTACTGCCCCGCCTATTGCCTTCCTTTACCCGCTACCTTTGCCTGTCTCCTGGCTCTTCTACACTCTGGTACTGTTGCTCTTTTTTTCCTTCTTGTCTTGTCGTATTTCAATCATGGCTTCAGGTTTGGATGTTTGTACATATGCTCGAAAAGAAAGACCCACATTTCGGAGACTTCCCATCATGTAAATTTATGAGCATATAAATATACTGCACTGGATATTACCAAAAAAAGTGTGTGTGTGTGTTCCTACAAAAAAAAAAAGTGTGGAGATGTCCCCTCTATTCTATGGCAGGCAAATGGTGCATGTCATGCCATGGTCGCCAAATAAGGATTATCACGGTCTCATTCGACATCACTGCCCTGAATGGGTTGAGGCAGTGGATTTTCCGGATTATATGAGGGCTGAGTTACCAAGTCTGGCAGCTACTTTGGGGCAAGTTGTATGCACACCCCGTCCTTCGGGTAATTGAAATCGGTTTTGTGTTCTTTGGGATACAGATCACCCAACCCCTCCTTCCATTGCGGTAGAGGTGGAGGATGTGCCCTTGGGAAAAAAATATTTTGACTTGAAATGGGGAGTATTTGCAGGTGCTTGTTTCACATGTCATAAGTTTGGCCACCTAGCCTCACAGTGTCCTGCGGTCCTGCATCAGCTCCCACCTACAGCTATTGCTCTAGAAAATACTTCCCCTCCAACTTATGGTCCGGGGCCTAAGGCTATGCCTAGCAAGTTGGGTGATGTGGCATCTAAATCTGTCCCTCCCAAAGAAAATGTGGTCCAGGTTTCAGCCAAGCAAAAGGATAAGGGAAAGGGCAAAATTTCAGAATCTAATGCCTCTCCCCAGGGTGCCCGGCAGCAACCCAAAAAGGTATTCGCGCTCAAGCCACGACCGTTACAATCTCGCCATTGGGATGCCTCTACTTCCACCCCTGGTCAGGTCTCTACCCCTGCTGATAGCCTCACTTCTCAACTGTGGGTTGATGTGCTCAAGAGGGGCATCCCTGTATGTGACAATGACGAGGACTATAGAGCTAATGATCCAGGAGGCTAGGTGGACGTCGATGGCTGAGGCCTGACAGCTTATACCTTTACTATGTTTCTTGGTTCGGCTGTACATATCTTCTATGTCTACTTCAATTACTTGCATTACATACAATGTTCAAGGTCTTTGCAATGTCAATAAGTGGAGACTTTTTTGGCACTATGTACATAGAATGCACCCCGATGTAATTTCCTTACAGGAACACAACCAACACTTCTTGGCTGGCCAGCAAGGCCATTTTGCTGGTTATGACATCTTTTATGCTGGTACAATGCACTTTTCCGGGGGATGCATGCTGGTGAAACATGATATGCAGCCCACCGTTGCTCACAATGACCTCCAGAGTCGATGGATGGTGATCAGATGCATCTGTCATGCTGATCTTTATGAAATAGGATCGGTTTATGCCTCTCAAACTTCTGCGACAAGAGCTCAAATGTGGGCCTCCCTCAAACAATATCCATTGCTGTCTAATGCCTTTTTGTGTGGAGACTTTAATAACTCACCTGCCATTTAAGACAACACCACTCATCGTTCTCACATGATTCCCACTAAGCTTCGACATTGGGAGGATATGCTTTCTTTCTTGCATGCAAAAGATTTATGGCTCTCAACAAGGGATAGAGATATGGGTTATACATACCGTCACAATGCCTTTACTCATTACTGGGCTCAACTTGACAGATGGTATTTGTTGCATGCTCAGCAGTATGCTAGTTTCACATGTGCATTATGGGTTGACCATTCCCTCTTGCTATTTGATCACCTTCCAGTATGCTTGACATTATCTATAGCACCTTTGACAGATGATATGCCTTTTTTTGGTCGTCGCCTACTGAGTGGGTGTCTGCCCCCTCCTCTTACATGCTCAAGAGGACATGGATTTCGCTTGGATCAGTCTTGCCCATCGCTTGCAGGCTATTATTCAAGATTATGGACGGAGTCACGTGGAAAACCTCATGCTTAAGCTGAAATGGGCTCAATCTCACAAGCAACAAATGGATGTAATCAGCTCTTATAGGCAGCTCACCTCCTCTGAACAGAATTCTTGCACTTATGCGGTTCATATCATGCATCAAAATGATCTTCGCAAATTAAAGAAGTGGCAAATCCGAGCTCGCATGAAACCCCTTTTGGATAAGGGCTGCTCCTCCAAAGCCTTCTTTAAAAGCCTGCATGTGGATAGGCGAAAGGAGGATATTTGCAGGATCAGGCAAGATGATGGCACCTCGACCACCATCAAATCAGAATTGGAATCGTAATGCTCTAGTGCATCTCTTTTCTCCTCAGCTTGATCATTCGATGCAAGTGAATGCAGCTAGGTCTCAATTTCTTATGCATGTTCAGCCTATATTGTCTCGGGAACAGGCTCATGCATTGGAGCAGCCCTTTATGCTTAATGAACTGGATGATGCTTTGAGTCATTTACGTAAAGGCGGCTCTCCTGGTTGGGATAGATTGACTGTTGAATTTTTCTGCGCATTTTGGGGTGATCTCAAGAACACTCTTCTTCTTATGATCAATCATGCTTGGGCAGAACAATCTCTTCCTCCTCCTTGGAAACATGGCCTTGTCAAATTGATCCCCAAAAAAAGGTTGTGTGAGATAATGGCTGATTGGCGGCCCATATCTCTTATGCCAGTGATTTACAAACTCATTGCCAAAATGATTGTCCTCAGGGTTCGATTTATCTTGCAAGCTGGACTTCATCCCAGGCAGTATGGGTTTGTTCCCAGAAGGCAGATTACTGACAATATCTCCAATGTTTTGCTTGCAATTGAGTATGCCAAACATTCTAAACAAGATGTTCTCATTCTGCAAGTGGACATTGTGAAAGCATTTGATACTGTCCATTGGGATTTTATTTCTCAGACTATGCATAAATTGGGATTTGGCCCTCAGCTGGTCCATATTATTTACTGCTTCTATTCTCATGCCACTGCACAGTGTTTGCTTGGTGGTGGGTTGTCAAGAACATGGACTATGACCCGCTCAGTGAGACAGGGTTGCCCTCTTAGTTCGCTACTATATGCCATTGCTACTCATCCGTTATTGTTGCATATGGACCATCTTGCAGATACAGGGCAGCTTCATGGCTTGCAAATTCCAGGGGCATAGCCGTTTCTTGCAAAGGCATATGTTGATGATTCATATTTCATGCCCAGGAATTCTCAAAGTGACCTCTCTCATTTGATGCATACTCTGAATGATTTTGGCATAGCTGCTGGACTGCATATTGACTTTCAGAAATCGAATCTTCTAGCATTGAAAGAAGCTGATTGGCATGCACTTCTCTGGCCAGGCCCCATTATTTCTTCCCATACTATTGTGAGGCATTTAGGGTATCCCATTGGCTGGAATATTACCCCTCAACAACAGCTCAAATGGGTGCTTCAAAAGATTAACAAGAAGCTGGAATACTGGCATTTGTCCACTTGGCCTCTACATGTTCGACTTCGGATAGTACAGTCTATCATTATGGCATATGTGCAATTTTATTTGCCTCTTCTTCCCTGGTCTTTTAAGCATTTGGCTTCCTATATGTCCCAGGCTATGGAGATATTTTGGAAAAGCAAATCTCACAAAAAGGCTTTGCGACTACTTCCCATGCAGTCTGTTTGTTCTCCTAAGACTCATGGGGGACTGAATATTCTCAATCTTCAATTTCATACGTTGGCAAGAAAGAGCACTATGATTGCTGATTTTTTTCAGCAAAAACAGCCATGGGCTATTATGTTAGCAGCTATGTGTGGAAACATGATGTCCCATGAATATGGGCATTGGATTACAGATCACTGGGAAGCAGTCATGACCACATTTCAGGGGAAAATTCCTGGTTGTCCTGTTTCTACTACTTTTATTCATGATTGGAAGAGAATTCTCTCTTATGCTAAATGGTCAGGTGCTTCTTCCCATCATGGTAATTCTCTTCGCTTGGAAAGCGTCCATTGGAGCAAGGTGTTTGAATCGCCTCTTGCTTTACAGGCACCTATTAAAGCATATAATTTTATGAAATCGGGCATAAGATTTGTCGGAGATGTTGTGGATCAACATGGTTATGTGCTTTCATTTCTACAAGCTTAAAGGACATTCCCCTTGGGTCTGCATCATAGGCCCATTTGGAGAATACTTACAACTATGTTGTTCTTGTTCCTCCACTGTTTGTACAGGACAGATTACTGGATTGGAATCTGACTTACTTATCTCCCGCTACTTGTTCACTTTCAATGCATAATCTGGCCTCCTCGATGGTCTACAGTTTTCTTCTTCCACCGCCATGGATTGATAAGCATGCCAACACTCTTTGGAATTTGGATAGGCCTTTATCTTGGTGGCAATCACAACTCCAGAAAATTTGGAAAGCTAAATTGCCATTGAAACAGAGGCTTTTCTTTTGGAGATGTATAGTGGGAGCTTTTTCCATTGGGGTGAAATTGGAAGCACATCGTATTGCTTCCTCTTCCTGCCCCCGTTGCTCTCATCACCGTGAGACAATTCCCCATTTGTTATGGTCTTGCCCGCACTCTTGGATATTGATCACTCATGTCTCTCATTTGCTGCGGCTTCGGTTTCTCTCTATCAGATTCGAGAAACTCTTCTGGATGTTTGGATGCTTCTCATCTCAGATGTCTCCATTCCTCCTTTTCTTTCACTGGGCTCGTTTTTGGGTACTATGGACTATTTGGACACAGAGATTGCATTTTAGGATGGGACAACAGTTTCCTCAGGCATATGCTTTCTTCAAAATGTCCCTCAAGCAATCTTTATATGATAGTTATGCTGCGAGGGACTCGGATGCTACTAGCCTTGAAGTGTTTTCTGACTGTTTTTTAGTTCTTCCATTAGGCTCTCTTTTGGAGTCTAATGTCATGTACATTGATTTCATGTTAATAATATAGTTACTGGTTTCACAAAAAAAAAAAGTGTGTGTCACGTGTGTGTAGGTGGTGTGAGAGAGAGAGAAGAACAGCTCTGGAGCCTCCCGCAACCAGCCTGTGAGCCTCAGCTCCCTGCTGCGCTGCATCAGAACCCAAAAACCGGCGATTTGGAGCATTTATCACCTGCCATACAGCCCGTCAGACTCTCGTGCAGATTGCTCAGGCAAGTCTTATATGCCTGAGCAAGTTGTGATTAGAGCTTATGGCAAGTCTTATATGAAGACTCTGAGGGAAACTATTGCTCAGGCCAAATTCACTTGTCAAGACTTCACTGAACTTAGCCATCTTCGTTCGTTGTCCATGCATGAGCAAACAATACTATGTCAGGCTAGACATTGTCTTAAACTAAATGATCACAGGAAACTGGCTAAATGGGAGACTCGAGCAAGACAAAGAGCCTTTACAGATAAAGGCTGCTCTTCCAAAGAATTTTTCAAAAGTTTGCATTAAAGGAGACTAAAAATAGAAATTTGCAGGGTGCTTATGCCTGATGGATCGTGGACCACCTCACGGTCACAGCTTGCTTCTGTTTGTGTGCATCATTTCTCTCAGCAATTTGGTTCTACACTTCCTCCCTCACAGTAGGTTTTGCTTGCACAAAATTTACTGTTGCAGCATGTTTCTCCTATTATTTCCACTACTCAAGCTTTGGAATTGGAGGAACCTTTTACTGAGAGGGAACTGTCAGATGCAATCAAATCCTGTGGCAGATGGAAATCTCCAGGATGAGATGGTCTTACAGCCCAGTTTTTTCTAGAATATTGGCCTCTTTTGAAGCATACATTGCTACATATGGTGAATGCTGCATGGCAAAATCAGAAAATGCCAGACACATGGAAGAGAGATCTTGTTAAACTCCTTCCAAAAAAGCAAATTTGTGAATCTTTGGCAGACTGGAGACCTATCACCCTTATGCCAGTCATTTACAAAGTCACTACCAAAATGATTCACGATCGGCTAAAGGGGTTTTTACATGATGGGTTGCATCTTGCACAATATGGGTTTGTCCTGCGTAGGCATATCACAGATAACACTGCTAATGCCTATGTTGGAATTGCATATGCCATATACACGCAGCAGGATGTTTTGTTATTGCAAGTTGATATTGCCAAAGCCTTTGATACTGTTAAGTGGGATTTTATTTCATCGACTATGCAAGCATTGGGATTTGGCACAAAAATGCAACAAGTTATTACTTGGCTATATCAAGATAGTAAAGCTGCCTGCATACTTTCAGAGGATATTTCTACATCCTGGACTCTTGGTTGTTCTGTTAGGCAAGGATGTCCCCTAAGTGCTTTACTTTTTGCCATAGCCACTCATCCAATGCTTCAATATCTGGACCACCTTTTGGACACTAACCAGTTGCACGGTTTGGAGATTCTTGGCAGTCATAGCATGATCGCTTAAGAATATGCTGATGATTCATTCTTTACCCCCAAAAATACTCGGAGTGATCTGTCCATGATTATGCTGGCTCTTTCTACATATGGATTGGCTGCTGGTCTTCGGGTAAATTTTCAGAAATCAAAATTGTTGCCGTTGCATGCACAAGAATGGCACAGTCTTCTGTGGCCTGGGGAAATTGTCCCCGCTTCTCAATTCATTCGACATCTTGACTATACTCTAGGTTGGGGACTCACCCGTTCCCAACAAACTAATTGGGTGCTAACAAAGTTGAGGGCAAAACTTGAATATTGGAAGCTTGCAACTTGGCCATTACATGTTCGTTTGCGAATCACACAATCCATTTTGATAGCATACATACAATTTTATCTGCCTCTCATTATGTTCACTAAGGCAGATCTGCTTTCCTTTATGTCAACTATCATGGAAATTTTCTAGTGTTCAAAAAATGGCAAGAGAAGTCTCAGATTACTCTCTATGCATCGTCTCTGTTCTCCAAAGATGCACGGGGGTCTGAACATTCTCAATATTCAAATGCATTTACTTGCTCACAGAGGGAAAATGATGATGCAGTTTATGCAAGGAGATCAGCCTTCGGCTTTCATGATCCGCTCTCTCTTATTACATATTCATACTTCTGCCTTTGGGCATTGGCAGCCTACTCAGTGGGATTTTCTATTTGGCTCTATCCAAGGCAAGATCAGAGGCTGCCCTTTTGTCTCGCGCCTCCTTGATTCGAAACATATCTTATCCCACTTGGAATGGCATGGCCGAGATTCTCTGTCGGGAAACTCTTTGAGGGCTTAGAATATTTATTGGTCCAAAGCATTCCACCCTTCTTTGGCCATACAAGAACCCAGACGTTCTTATTTTCTCTCCTTCAAAGGCATTTCA
This sequence comes from Dipteris shenzhenensis, assembly GCF_047967505.1. Taxonomy (NCBI): domain Eukaryota; kingdom Viridiplantae; phylum Streptophyta; class Polypodiopsida; order Gleicheniales; family Dipteridaceae; genus Dipteris; species Dipteris shenzhenensis. The sequence goes on from NC_141611.1 coordinate 21,277,408, forward strand.
TCTGTGGCGGATGTACTTCAGGATGATGGCACACTTTTATCCTTTTCTATGGCTGCTAGCAAATATGGTTTGGGAGCTCACTATCGTCCTTTATGGCATAGGATTTCAGCAATGCTTCAACCGTTCTTGCCGGTACCTCGTTTGGAACTTCAGAACAGGCTTGAGGATTGGATTTTACACTCTTCTTCCTCATCAGCCCGTCCCTTGAAGCTCTCACAAATCACAGTGTCATCTCTGTATAAAGTGTTATTACTTCCGCCTTGGATTTTTGACAAAGCAAATACTGTTTGGCATATGGATCGCCCACTGAAGTGGTGGGAAAAACGGCTGCGTCTCCTTTGGCATTACAAAGTCCCTCTTCGGCAACAGCTTTTCCTTTGGCGAGTCCTGCTTGGCATTTTTCCATCTGGCCAGTTACTCGCGCACAGACATATTGCTCCGGCTGTTTGTCACAGATGCCTGCACTCTACTGAATCTATGCTTCACATCTTTTGGTTCTGTCCACATACTTGTGACTTCATCGCTCTCATCCGACAAACGCTTCGAGCGAGATTTCCTACTGTTACTTTTGGCAGGTTTTTTTGGTTGTTTGGTTTTCATCCAGCGAGACAGGGTTTTGACTTTTTTTTTTGTATGGGTACGCTACTAGGCACTATGGACTTTATGGATGGATAGAAATCATAGAGTCTTTGGTGATCCACTATTTTCATCTTTTCTTTTTTTCAAACGATCTCTGCAGCAATCATTCTATGATTGTGTTCAGACTCAAGTAACTATGAATGTAATTATTTCACAGCAATAAAAGATTTATTCTCACTTTTAAAAAAAAAAAAACTATGTCACGTGTGTGTGTGTAAGATTGGGAGTGTGAGAGAGAGATCCCATGCTAGCCCTCGTGCTCCCACACTGCAACTGCTTGTTTCTCTCTCAGTTTGACGCCCTCGAGGTTCCATTTGACGCCCATTTTGTGTCCGTACGCTCTGTCAAGGGACGGGGGAACATACTTTCAAAAATCCGTACGATTTTGTCCGTACAGCCAGGGAAATCCGTACAATTTTGTCCGTACAGTCGGGGAAATCCGTACAGTTTTGACCAATAGGGTTGACCTCGGTTGACCAAAGAATTTGTTCTATGTTATGTGCACATGTCTGCTTGGTGGGGACGCCCACAGTGACTAGGATTAGTCCACAGATTATTATTTGCATGCAAAGCGCTAACCATTAACGGGTGTCATGGTTGTGCGCTCTAGTTAATTATTGCAGGTACCAAGCGGGGTTGAGAACCCAAGCACGATGAAGCTCTACGCTCATCTGAGGGCTACGAAGACCCTAGAACTTTGCCCTTTATGGCATGTAACTATAATTTAGTAGTGGTTTTGACAAGTGGCATGTTGCCAAATGAATGAGCCGTGAGCTCTTTGTAAAAGGATCCACGTTTTGGATTTTAAACATAACAGCTTTACGCTGAACTTTGCACTCGGATTCTCTCTTCATGAATAAAGACCTTGGGGGGGGGTCCAGCCTGACATTTTTGTCCTCTGTGTGTGTGTGTGTGTGACAAGGGAGACTGTAGCACATGCCAAATTTACATGTCAGAGTTTGACTGAGCTTGCTCATCTTCGCCCTTTGTCTTCAGAGGAAAGCATGCTCTTATGTCAGGCTCAATTCTCTCTTCAATCTAATGATCGCCGAAAGCTTGCTAAACGGGAAACTCGATCCAGACAACGGTCGTTTTTGGATAAAGGCTGCTCTTCCAAGCAATTTTTTAAGAGTTTAAACTACAAAAGGCAGGCTGCCAATATCTGTCGGATTGGATGCCTGATGGTTCTTGGTCAACATCTCGTTCAGAGCTTGCTGATTTATGTGTGCACCACTTCTCCACTCATTTTGGGCATCTGGATACTCTTTCTCCTCGGGTCATGTTTACACCTCAGCTTCTTTTGTAGCATGTTCATCCGATTCTGTCTGATGCTCAGGCTTTGGAACTTGAACATCCCTTCATTGAAAGGGAATTGTCTGATGCACTAAGATCCTGTGGCACATGGAAATCTCCCAGATGGGATGGTCTCACTGAATTTTTTCTTGCATTCAAGGATCTTCTTAAATTCACCTTGCTGCAAATGGTAAATACAGCATGGCAAAATCAGCAGATGCCTTTGTCTTGGAAAAAGGGTCTTCTCAAGCTGATTCCAAAAAAGCAGCTATGTGATTCACTCGGTGATTAGAGGCCAATCACACTCATGCCAGTCATTTACAAGATCATTGCCAAAATGGTGGTTGATCGGATTAAAGGTTATTTGCATGATGGGTTGCATCCCTCCCAATATGGCTTTGTTCCACGTCGCCATATCACAGATAACATTACCAATGCTTATATTGGCATTGAATATGCCAAATACACGCAGCAGGATGTTCTACTCTTGCAGGTAGATATTGCAAAAGCCTTTGACACAGTTCAATGGGATTTCATCTCGCAAACTATGCGAGCTTTGGGGTTTGGACAAAAAATGCAGTAGGTTATTCACTGACTTTACAGAGATAGCAATGCGGCTTGCATTATCTCTTAGGATATCTCTGACGAGTGGACTCTTCGTTGTTCGGTCCGCCACGGATGCCCTCTAATTGGATGCTAATCGCAGCATGGTTGCTCAAGCTTATGCTGATGATTCTTTCTTTACCCCGAAGAATACGCCCCATGATCTTGGTGCCTTGATGCAGGCCCTCTCTATTTATGGTTTGGCAGCTGGTCTTCATGTTAATTTTCGGAAGTCTAAGCTGCTCCCTTTGCATTCCAAAGACTGGCATAGTCTATTATGGCCCGGGGATATCATTCCACCCACTCAGTTTGTTCATTATCTTGGTTACCCTTTGGGATGGGAACTCACTCGCCGACAACAAACTGATTGGGTTTTGGCTATCCTCTCAACCTTTGCATCTATTGACTTCCATATAGGCTTATCGATTGATTTTACCTCCTCCATGGATTGCTCATCATGCAAATGCTCTTTGGCATCTGAATAAGTCTTTCACTTGGTGGAAAGGAAAATTGAAATTGATATGGAAGTTGAAAATGCCATTAAAACAGAGACTCTTTTTCTGGAGATGTATTGTTGGAATTTTCCCAGTGGGAGTGAAATTGGCTCAAAGACGGATTGCCTCTCCTCTTTGTCCAAGATGTCATCATACTCCTGAGAGTATTCAGCACTTATTGTGGTTTTGTGCAAATTCCAGAGAACTTCTGGACAAGATTCTCATATTTTTTATCTCTCAGATTTCCAGCAGATAGGTTCTCGAAACTTTTCTGGATGTTTGGCAGATTATCAGCTTCTTTGTCACAGTATTCTCTTTTCTTTCATTGGATCAGATATTGGGCTTTATGGACCCTCTGGCTTCAGCGAAATCATGCATTTCTGAATTCATCTCTTCAGCACCCTTATGAGTTCTTCCGGGCCTCATTGCGGCAGTCCTTATTCGATGCCTTGCATGAGGAAGATTTGGATGTTTCTTGCATTTAGCTTTTCTTTTATTGTTTCTGATAGATAGGGCATTGGCTCTTTTCTCGAGCACTGCCCTGTTGTAAAATGGATGTTTCATAATATAATGTTTTTAGTTTCACAAAAAAAAAGTGTGTGTGTGTGTGTGTGTGTGTGTGTGTGTGTGTGTCACCTTCCTTGCTAGTACATGATATCTTATATTAAGAACATTAAGTCCACCATGCATTTTAGGAGAGCACACCATTTCCATCTTCATCAGTCTCAATGCTTTCACTACAGTTTTTGTCCTCCATAACAGCTCCATACTTTCTTCCGTCAACAACAGCCATGGACTTGCATGTTAGCATCCATGTGTGTCAACATGAGGACACCTGCTTATGGCCATTGGACTACTGATCCTTGGGAGGTTGTCATTGGGAGATTTGTGGGGAAGATACCCAGCTGTCCTTTCTCTACTGCTCTGATACTTGATTGGAAACAGGTACTTTCTAAGGTCAAATGGGCTCCCGATAACTGTTCGGGGACAAATTCAATGAGGAAAGAAAGTATTCATTGGAGTGCCATCTTTGACATTCCACTTGCTTTACAAGAACCTGTTAGGGCATATAATCTCATGAAATTGGAAATTAGATACATCAATCATGTGGTAGATGATCAGGGCTATGTCTTATCTTTCCCTCACGCCACCGCTTCCTATGCATTGGGAATGCATCACAGGTCGATATGGAAGAAAATTGCTGATTTGTTACTTCCTTTTCTACCTATTCCTCCTGTGGCTGGCACAAACAGGCTGATGGATTGGCAATTGCAACCCTCTGCTACATGCTCTCATCCTGTTCCTCTGCCTGCCTTGACTTCTATCCAAGCCTACAGGCTTCTTCAGCCTACTCCATGGATTCAGCAATATGCTAATGCGCTGTGGCATATCAGGAAGCCCCTCTCATGGTGGCCGAAGAATCTCCGGATATTGTGGAAGTGTAAAATGCCTTTGAAACAAAGACTTTTTCTTTGGAGATGCATGACTGGCACATTGTCAGTGGGAATCACACTTGCCAAACGTCACATTGCACCATCCACATGTTTACAATGTCAGGCTCCTTCAGAGACTGTCCCTCATTTGCTATGGCACTGCCCGGGTTCTAGGAACCTTCTTGGGAGAATTTCAGATCATCTTCGACTTCGTTTCCCGAGTCACAAATTTGGGAAACATTTTTGGCTATTTGGCAAATTTATGAGGTCTTTGTCTCAATACTCACTATTTCTCTCATGGGTGAGATATTGGGCTCTTTGGACAATCTGGAGTGAGCATAATTTGGCATACTTGGGTGGCAGATTCAAAAGTCATATGAATCGTTTCGAGCCTCATTGTGGCAATCTTTATATGATGCTTGCCATGAGGGTGATATACATGCTTCTTGCATAGAGCTTTTCTTTTTATGTTTCTGATCTCTGGGATATTCTCCATTTTGGAGACTTCCCATCTTGTAAATTTATGAGAATTTAAATATACTGCACTGCATTCTACTAAATTAAAAAAAGTGTGTGTGTTTGTGTGTGTGTGTGTGTGAGAGAGAGAGAGAGAGTTTCTGAGAGTGTTTGCAGTGAATGAAGAATGACGTTTGCATAGATTGAAGATTGCTTGGGGTCGGCATTGACCCTATTTCTCCAACACCCCCTTCAATGACACACTGTGGCCCAACACCAACTCTATCAAGGAACTGCTCCATCAGCTCCTTTGCAAAAGCTCTCAAGAACATGCTCAGGATGTCTTCTTTATCTGGTCCACTCCGGTCTCTTCAGTAACCCAAGCCACCAACAATACTATTCATCCGTCCCCCTCAGAAGATAAGGGACCTACCAAACCTGCAAGGCACCAAAACTCCTGGGTCAGTCTCAACCGTACATCCGCCTAGGTGCCCTCCGCAACTTGGTCCACGATTCACTGCACAGTGAGATCTAGTGGCTGGTCTATGTAGATCCCCACTTGGGGACATGCATGTCCATTAAATGCATAAGTACAATAGGTCATCTTTGCTAATCCAATGGACAACCTATTGTGTTGAAGATGTAGGGGCATATACAAAGTATCAAGGTAGTGTATGGACATGCCATGAGAGTGAAAATATCGTGTAGCAGCATTGAATCATCTTGAATCACGTGTTTTGTATTATGACCCTTAGCCTCTTGAATACATCCCACTCAATCTCTTGAAAGTCGATTGTCCAACAGGGCTTGCATATAACGCAGCCGGTCACCTAGTGAGTCAAACAAGAAGGATTTCATCATGCTGAAAAAATGGACCTAAAATCACTCTCCACCCTTGCTAGGAAAGCTTGCCCTTTGATTGCTCACCACATCTACCGACTATGAATATAGGTAGATATCCTCTTCGCTCAACTGCAGAACAAACCATTGAATTTGATTGAGGCCTAATTATGTGCAACGCAAGAACATTAAAACAAAGCGGAAACAAAGTAGAAGTACTACGTGCCACAACCCAAACCTCCACACAATCGATTCTTCAATGCAACAACCTTTTGCACATAAGTGCGATGCACTTTCCGGGAGTGTTTCCGGCAGGAACAGTCCCACTAAAGACAAAATCAACGAGCGTACAAATAACACTAGGCACAGGGCTAAATCCCTTTCGGACCACAGGACTCACGAAAGTATCTTGGAGGTTCATCTTGGGATCCAAAGATCTTCTCAATACATATGCTTCAAGCCACAATCCAACAGAAACATTTATGGTATTAAATAGCAACAATACTCCTTGCTAATTACGAAGAACTTGTAGAATTCCCTGTTCTCATGGTGGATCAAACTCGTGTGTTCAGAAATATTTGACAATCTTTATCGCTCCCCATTCTTCTTGGTGGACCAGAGTCTAATGGTTCAAAAGAAATCTCACAACCCTTATCGCTATTGGTCAAAACAGTATACAAGAAAAGGTCCAGGGCGATCCCTTGCTGTGTCTCTTCCCAGCAGCCTGATCAAGCTAGACACGGAATTACCTAGCCAATTGCCTATGCATCAAGGGCCTACATGTAGTAATAAGAATATGTGTGGATGAAGTAGTCACTTATATAGGTAAACTCATCAATTATGCTAAGTGAAAGTGAAATCAACCAGCAAAACCATAACTGGAAATCGTCAACTGCCCATGGGTGATTTGGTTCTGTGCATGTGGGTGAGAAAGTGCCAGTTAATCAGCAGACTTCATGAAATTCTAGCCAAAAGAAGACATTAATCCAATACAATATTACTCTATTTACAACATGCCCCTTCATGCTCAGGTTGACTATTGATAAAGATTAGAGAGTAAGTGTCGGTGAACCTGGGAAAGGGCACGGGGGCATGAAAAACACACCGGATAACCTTTCAGAGCAAGCAAACGTAATTCCCTGCTGTAGGTGGGGGAAGCACTATGCTTAGTGGATCCCTCTCGTCATGCCTAGGCAGCCGGTTTCATAGTGAGCTTGGATCCTCTGAAAATGCACCCCACGAGTACACTTGATCAGACAAGCTCTACCAGCTCTCCTACCAAGGTGAATATCTGTGATAAAGTACAAATCTTCCTTTGTGAATTGGGACTATGGTATTGCATTCATCAATGATACCATTACTATGGGGAATGAATGCTGTGTTGATATACTTTGTAGGAAGTTATTTCCAGATTCAAGAAAGGATATGTCAACGCCCAAAAAGAAAGACACACATGGATTACAAACCTAGTAAAGTTGTCACTCTCCCCAATAAGAGTAATCCTTAATTCCACCCCTTTTATAATATAAAATTTAACAACATCCATTAAGCCCTCAGCCTGTATTTTCTTATAAGAAAACAGGTTTTTAAAAGCCGTTAATCCACCAAGTTTGGATTTTCTTAAGTACATACCAAAGCACCTTATGATTTCCCAAAATGGCACAGAAAGGTCCATTTATAAGTGCAGACAAATGTAAATTCCCCAATTGACTTCAAGCTATTTAATTTCTCACATGTTCCTCACACTACACAACCCTTTCTTTCCTCTTTTTTTTCTTCTATTTGTATTTAGTATTTACTTCTTTGGGTTCTGCTTCCTGGCGTGCAACTCTTTTCAAACTGAAGTAAGAGTGCCTGCATACCTGCAAAAATCTCGTAGAAGATTGCATCCTCTGCAAAGAAGTTGTAACAGAAAAGATATCTGTAAAGGAATGAACCCATCTAGTCAAATAAAACTCATATAAAAGAGTCCAAATTTGTCAACACATCAGATTTCAGCGCCCTATTTTGAATCACACAGGACAGCCCAGGGTGATAGCTAGCCTAAACCTCTGAGACAACCAGGACCAAGAGCCACTTCTGACAAAACCCCATAGGAAAACTCAGAGTGACTATCCCACATTCCATTTTTCAATCACAGTTCTGCTGTGATTCAATTCAGTAAGGCAGAACTCCTACAAAGTAAGTTTCAGAAATGAAGTACTCAGAAGAGGCTGTATCCATCAGCAGCTTGTGAAGACTTCGAAATAGAACTTCGTAAGGGTATCGTGTTCCGCTTGCTTCAACTATATGGGGTATAAGTGCAGGTTGATCAACCTCCTGGTCAGAAAACAAGAGATCATATCACATCCTCATCATGATTCTATCCAAGTTGCTCCCTCTGCCTAAACAAAATTCCAGTGGAAAGATCTGCTAATGCCTTTTCATGCAGAACTGTTTGACATTACTATATACCTTTGTAAGGCTAGAATATATCCAATCATACAAATTTGATTTTTTGTTGTTCTAAAGTCCAAAAAACTACATAGAAAATAAAAGAGAAAACGAAAGAGAAGAAAAAAGAGGTAACAAAAACTTTTTGAAAAACAAAAGGAGGACATACTTAGCAAGCAAAGCAACACTTACGTCGTCATCAATGCCCAAGCATAAGCAGCTATATTGGGTTTCTAAAGAAACGCCGCAGAGTCTCTTGGGCAAACCCAATGCTTACTAAATACGTAAAATAAACAAAAGAGAAAGAAAACAAGAAATAAAGAACAAAGGAAGAAGGTGACTAAGCAAAAATAAAAAGCAAAACAAGAAACAAAATCTTCCAAAAAACAAGAATAAAAACTCTCTCTCTCTCTCTCTCTCTCTCTCAATTAAAGCATAAAAAACTAAATGGACACCTTACACTTTGTACCACTTCCTACAAAGATACAAAACTAAGTTAGAAAGCACATGCATACTCAATCAAACTCTCTTTTGAAACTAAAAGCAAAACGGGCTATTCAGCTCCCTGCTTTTTGTTTTCAGCTTTTGTTCAATCATTCTAAACATGTATAAGGCCCATACACCATACGTAAAAGACTTCATATCTAAAATTGTGCGTACTTTTTTCATCATTTTTCTTGGATTATACCTCTTGTGTATTAATAAAGTGATCAAATTACTACACTGAGTGATGAAAGACTCCTTAGTTGTACAAAAGCGGGAAAATCTATGTAATTGGAAAGAAATGACTCCATATTTTGCCAAATCAAAAATGTTTGAGTCAATGCGAGGCATTTTTATAAAGTGTAAACCACAATATATATTCAGGTTGTTCACGTTTATCATATATATCCACATCTAATCCTACGGGAGATTGAGAAAGTCTAAGATGTAAGAAAACACAAGAATCCCCTCTTGAAGTGCAAATCAGTTCACAAGAGTCACGAGGATACATTCCTTCTCCAAAAGCATAAGCATATTTGTACATAAAGTCTTGAAAGTCAGGAACATCTGGTACAAATAAATCATCTATAAAACGCCTAACTTGGCTAAGCATATGTAAAATGATAGGGCAGGTATTGATAGAAATAAGACGTTGCATAAACTCAAATTCATAAGTGAAAAGATAAAAGTTTGCTAAAAAGACAGCACAATTAGTTACCATGGGGATTCCTATAATTTGATGAAACAAAGAATCACCTACTGTGATGTGAAGATTATCTAAAATAAAATCTAACCAAGAGCAAGCATCTTCAACTATTACTACCTTTGTGTATCTTTATTATTTAGCCACAAAAAGTCAAAACATAAAGCTGTTTTCTCAACTTTTAGCACTTTGCATCTATCTTTGTCAAATCTCAGCCTGAAAACTTCAACCACTAGCTTTTTGATTCTACACTTTAGATCTTCCAGCTCGATCTTTGTGTAAAGCATAGTAAAATCATATGTTTGAAGGAGAATAGGAGATTCTTTTCCTAAATGCTTCGAGAGGAATTAAAAAATTTTACAACAAGAATCACTCCTACAGAGTCATTTAAAATCCAGCTTGAGTGCAAGGGGGCATCTGCCTCCTTTAATAAGTCCCTCCAAAGTTCATGGACGCTAGGCAACATGGCTTTGAAGCAGTAGCTTAGCCATTTAGAGACATCCGTCAAAGTAGTCTCACAAGCAGCTATAATAAATCTTGGCTCTTTTGGAGTTTTGTGAAACTTCCAAGCAGCATAGAGAAACGGGATACTTGGATTGCAAACAAACCCAGAAGACTTGCAAAAACTGTTAGGAAATGGAGTCAATTTGAGTGACTTTTAATGTGTTCTAGAGTAGTACTATACTACTTTATATCCTAGAGTGCCACGTGTCACTATGGGACTTATCTCATATACATTTGACACTTAGAGTGTGTGTGCCTATCCTATAAAGGCATTGTACTTTCTCATGTCAAATTATCAAGCCTCAAGTCTTTCTTGATCATGTAAGTACTTTGCTTGGTTGTACATTTCTTTCTAGCATTCTTTCATTTCCATTATGTTTGCCTAGTCCTGCTTTTCTACTTTCCTTTCCATTCCATGTCTTGCATCTTCATATGGTATCAGAGCTAGGCTATCTTCCAAGAGGTTGAAGTAAGAGATTGACGACATTGAAGCCTCTCTCCCTCATTCCCCTTGAAGGAATTCCTTCTCCAATTCCATCTTGAGCTCCCTCTCTCTCTTCCACCTTGAGCCTCACCATTGGAGAGCTTCATCAACAAAAGATCATGCTTCAGCTCGTGCCTCAGCTTGCCATTCAGCCCACGCTGCTGCTGCGCCATACAACAAAGCTGTACGAACAGCTCGTACCAGCCGTACAACTGTACGGACTGTTGCGCTGTGCAACAGGCCTACAAACAGCCCGTACACCCGCTCTTGATCTGCCCTCTCATTTTATCTGCCTGCCGCTATTCTGTCCACCACCTATGGCTCCATTGTACCCGCCATCTCTTCCTCTGCTCGCTTGTGCCCGCCATCTACTCATTCTGTCCGCTCTTCCTCTTCTACATTCACTCTTCTCTCTCCTAGCTGCCAGCTTTGTGGGTTCGATTTCCACCAACTCTCTTCTTGTGGAAAAATTCCAGGGGGACGGATTCCGCACATGGCAAACAAAAGTGCAACTCCTTCTCATGAAGGAGAATGTTTGGGATGCCATCGAAGATGATGAAGCACTTGAGGCATCAACGGAGCCTCAAACACGCAAGATTTGGAAGCAACACAATTCGAGGGCCATCGCAATCATCGGGCTTTGCCTAGATGATTCATTGATTCATCACATCGACTTCAAGTCCAAGGCAAAGGAGATTTGGGCACGCCTCGAGAATATATTTGGTAACAAGATCACTAACTCCAAGGTATTTCTGAAAATACAATTTTATAAGTTGAAAGTGGAAGAGTCTGATAGATTGAGTGCTCATATAGCAAAAATTCAGTCTTTAGTTCAACAACTCTCCAACTTGAAGTGTTGCCCAGATGATGAGGACAAAATGGCTATCCTCATGACAAGTATGGAAGGAATTTCTCGCTTTGAGAATGCCCTTGAAGTACTTCGCATTGCATCAACTACCTTCGAAGATATGGTATCTCTTCTTCTTGAATAGGATCGCTGCAACAAAGAATCTCCATCCTACCCAATGGATACTACACAGGCTCTTGCCTCCACCAGCAAATGGAGACCTAGGCCATCGACTCCACTTGCACGAGGAAAGGCATTCAAGCCATTCAAGTGCACATATTGCAACAAGCTCGGTCATACGGAGGACATGTACTACCAAAAGCTTGCTCAACAACAATCAAAGGATCATACCAATTGGGTGGCATCCGAGTGATGATGCAGACAAAGATGACCAGCCGACACAGGATCATGCTCTTACTATCTGACTCTAGCATCTAGAGGACGATGGAGATCATGATTTTGCTTTCTTTTTCTTTTTCTTTTTCTTTTTTTCAAAGAAATGATTTTGCTTTCTAAGCATGATATATTTAGGTACTCTGCCCTGGGGGTGTTTCCCAAAAATGAATGCAATAAATCATGTGTGTTGAGTCAGTAAAGATACTCTGCCTTGGATAGTCCTCCTAAAATGATGTATTTCTTTTCTATTTTTGGTGTGTGGCTCTATGTTCCTCATTAGTCTTTGGAGCCAGGAGGGGATGAACTGTGGGAGCCATATGTTTTGGCTTTGAAAGGTCTATTTATTGGTGCATTGGTCTCCTAGACCTCTGAGTTGTGCATGATGAGCCTCTGAGCCATTCTAGATGAGATTTCTATGTTATGCTCACTAGCCTCTGAGCCATGCTCACTTGTCTCTGAGATTGTGTGGGAGCCATGTCTAGTTCTAGACCGGCATGGACAGTTTTTTATGACCGTCTTTGTTCTTGGTTCCATTCTAGTAGTCCCTCACCTTTCCTCCATGGGGGGGTGTTAGGAAATGGAGTCAATTTGAGTGACATTTAGTGTGTCTAGAGTAGTACTATACTACTTTATTTAAAATCCAAAAAACTAACAGAAAAAAGAGAAAACAAAAGAGAAGAAAAAAGAGGTAACAAAAACTTTTTAAAAAACAAAAGGAAGACATACTTAGCAAGCAAAGCAACACTTATGTCGTCATCAGTGCCCAAGCATAAGCAGCTATACTGGGTTTCTAAGGACGCACTGAGTCTCTTGGGCAAACCCAATGCTTACTAAATACGTCAAATAAATAAAAAAGAAAGAAAACAAGAAATAAAGAAGAAAGGAAGAAGGTGACTAAGCAAAAATAAACAAGGAAAACAAGAAACAAAATCTTCCAAAAAACAGGATTAAAGTCTCTCTCCCTCTCTCTCTCTCTCTCTCTCTCTCTCAATTAAAACATACAAAACTAAATGGACCACTTACACCTATGTACCACTTCCTACAAAGATGCAAAACTACAATCCTAACTTAGAAAGCACATGCATACTCAATCAAACTCTCTTTTGAAACTATGAACATGCACCTTGAATTTAGAAAATTTAACATATATAGCATGCAAGTAACAAAAACCACAAAGTATATGGAAAATAGTGTATTGCTCTTCTTCTAAATAATTAGGATTGAATGAATCATCGGAGGAGTGCATCTCTAAAATGCATTTAAGTTAATTTAACAACACCAACAGTAGCTCTATAAACACATTCCTTATCTTTAAACAGGGGGAAAGAGGTATAATCCAAATTAGAGTAGACAAATTAGCTGCAACTAATAAAGGTCAAAATATAGGCACTGCAACTTTAACATCCACATCAGTGCTGATCACTATTCTAGTTCACCCCCATCAAGAAAACCACCTAGCTTGGACTCACTTGTAACACTTTCACTCGATCCCCCAGTGTAAATACAGCTGAGCGATTCTTCAGGGGCTCGCGTGCCCTGGAGAAGAGTCCTGAGCTTCTTGTGTCCTCCACCCCAAGCAAGTCATTTCTTGTTGCTATGTCCAATTGAAGCTTTTCCAAAGCCTGTATGTAAGTACGAAAATGGGCACCAAGAACCTGCACAGCACAAATTATCTACTGGTAAAGATGAAGAGATTTACAAGTGTCCCAAGCAAGAATACTGCCACAGAGATTACAAATAACATTGAAGGAGCCCAAGGACTACACCAAAACTGTTAAAAGGCTAGCTGGAGGTAAGCAAGTGTCAATCTTAAAAGTGTCTAAAGCAAGAGTGCACCACAGAGATTACAAAAAGTCTCGTAACATTGAAGAAGACCACAAAGAGGACACCAAAACTGTTAAGAAGACTAGCCAGAGGTAAGCAAGCATCAACTCTTTAATGAATCATAGAATTTTCCAATATATTTCTAACAACCTTGTTCAGGGTGTCAACATATGCCATACGAACATCGGGATATGCTTCTTTCCCATGCTCGCGCAAAAACATGGCGATGTACCTATTAGACAAAAAACAGATAGTGCAAGCATAAATATCCACGCACAATGTGAACCATCCTCTACCCTTGCCTACAGAAGCATTTCTATAACCTCAATCACAAATAACTTCTTTTATGGTAAGAACCATTATGGAAAGAAGAAACATTCACATACTACAAATCTTTTGAAAGGAGAAAGCAAGCTAGCTCTATCCATATTCCCAAACCTAAAAGCCTCACAACATTGTATACTAGTTCAGAAAGGCTAGCCTAAATAATCAGCCCTAAATATGTCTCAATGTTCATCAGTTTCCAGTTACAAAACAATCAGCCTCATTTGAGCTCGTATTCAGGAATGTAATGACACACTCTAGCTGTTATATACATAGACATAGGTTCTCTGGGGAAAAAATGCCGTAGACATTGAATATATTATAAACAAGTAGATAGACAACCAGGTTAAAAGCAAGACTTCCATTTGACTTATTAAAACGTGTGCTTTTTAACACGAATTTCAGAACCAGTATATATAAGAATGGATTTTCATAATGCTCTAGTTGATCACACTGCGGTGCTTCTCTGCTTGCTTTTATGTTTCCTACCTCCCCTTAGTTTGCCTTGCAACTCACCACCTTTCTATACTCGTATTCCATGCTTTCACCACACTTCTACTTCCCGTTCTTCATAGAGTCCACACGATCTCCCCTTTCTCTTACCCCTTTATTGTCTCTACACTCTCCTTCAAGCCCTCTGCCCTTGAGGACTGGTCAGTATAACCTCCAGGTCATTCTTCCTGGGTGATACAATGGAATATTGATTAGTCCCATCAAAGCCATTAGGTGGCAGATTATTGTTTTTTGTTGCCTTTTTCTTGGGCAATATTTAACCCACAACATGCTGAAAACAGATAGGGCATGGATTGGACTTGATCGGAAACAACTCAGATTCACCCAGATAGATAGGTGATGTCTGGCATGCAAATGGGCATTTGAATGGTCACATGAGACATACTAGTACACAACTGCAGCTTCCCTCATAATTTCTTCAGAATCTTGAAATGCAGCGTCAAGGTTGCTTTGGGATAGTCAGAGAATGGTTGAGAAGGCAAAACCATCATTAGATGCATATCAGAGATGATCACAACATGGACTGACAGTATCAACAACAAGCTATTGTTTGACACAGATTATCATCTTTAAAACCTTCAAAACCAGTTTATGTTATACATAAGCAAATTGTTGGGAGCAGTTTATTTACTTGTACTTCAATAGAACGTTCTGTTGTAAAATCTGTATATTTGTTTTTGGTTTTTTGAGTGCGTAAAGCTTTTGCATCATAAATTCTCTTCCCTGCATGAAGACAGAGTCACAGTAAGTGTCCAGAAGCCAAGGCCTGCAATATTAGGAAGAGATAAACGATGTGAACTACCCACATGTCCAACTTGAACTCATTAAGCATGGATGCACTATGCAGCTTTTGGACTAACCAGCCCTTATAGGTATAAACACCAGCTTCAGAGCTTGTGGACTTCCCTTGGTTGAATTGACATACAGAATAACACAAATACTTCAAACTGTAAATAACCACCTTGGATATTGCCTTGAGGCGAAGTTTTTCTACTTCGGATTCGACGTCCTTGTAGGCTGCAGAAATTTTAGCCACAGGATCTTCAGCTAGAAAGTGCAATTTCTTACTCAGTAGTTGAAGATTTCTCACATATTCTTCATTGACCTGCACCAAATTCACACTGTCTGTTACCGGACAAAAGTTAATTGCCATTGAGAGTTAACGTAGTGCACTGAGCTTAGACAGAGCTTTTCATCATTTATCGTCATGCTTCATCCTTCTGTCTAAGCAGGATAAGGATATCTGAATAGACAGAAAATTCAAACTTGACATATGATGGCTGACCATATCAATAAGAAGAAACACATATGGGCTCGCTCCTTTGGTTTCGCTGAATAACAAACTTTAAACTCATTTTCTGTAAAAAGAATTTCTACTTGGGATGCAGATACTCTGAATAGATGCCAACGTAAAGCATGAGGTTTTTTATTTTTAGTGCACTTAACGAAAACCTGCCCCTATAGTTATGAATTACGCTTAGCATCAGAAATATACCTCGCCATCCACAATTGTATCTATCATATTCGGAGGTACAACAATATCCTCAAGAAACCTGGACAGCTTCAGCTCAGCAACCTGAAAGCCCCAGAAAACTAAACATTTGAGGCCATTGAACAGTGAGTCCACCTTTCCAGAATGGCAGAAGACACTGTCTGGATTCTATATATGAACACCAAGCTTTAAAACCCTGATGTTAACACATGTGAACACTCCATTTGTGGATTTTTAGGCTCTTAGCATGAGCTCGAGAGTTACAACAGGTCTGCCCTTCTTACAATCAAAGTGCCAATTTTTGTCTTGACAACCCAAACACAAAATCTCCAAAGGTTTCCAAAATAAACATGGCAAGATATGACATATGTCAGATTCATATCTATGTGAATGCAAATTGGAAAAACTAAACCTTAATCTCATTGCAATCGTATCTGTATGGAATCTTTGCTGGCATTATTTGCGCACAGGCCTTAACCCGCATAAAATCTTCTATCAGTTAGAATGGAGAAGGTATGAATGTAAACTGGGAAACCTGATGTTCTCCAATACAATAAGTAGACAATCTTATGAAGGTTAGGGCATGTGCACCACCAAAGATTCCATACAGATAATGTCAGCAGTTCACTGGCAAGCAATTACATAGGGAAAAGAGAGTCCATAAGGGTTGATTTAAAAGAGGCGTATCCAGTTCTAGAGCTTACTGCAACACTTCTAAAAAAGTAAGCTCCAAACTCCAGACCAGTCACCATATACAGGAGAAATATAAGGCAGAGTTGGTTTTGGTGACGTTTACTACACAACACACTTATTAGATGCTGTGTGCTGTGTACTCCAGTCCTATGCATTGTCTCTTTCATCTAAAGCTAGATTTTGTCCCCTACACATTGAAAAGATGAGGTCACAGCCCATCACCAGCGGGCAATGGGTAATTATAACATCAGCTTTCATCTAAAACCACAAGGTTGAACATAGCCGCATGGGAAATTTCTTTTTGAAAAGGCATCCCAACCAGAGAAACAAAAATCGCAAACAAAACCAGAAACAATCCTTGCCTTCCTGTTCTTGAGTTTCAGACCCATGCTCATGGATTGCTCCTGAAGGCTTTTAATCTCCGAGCTTATTGATCCCAGATCAGCCTCCATATACGCAATAGCAGTTTCAAAAATCAAAACAGAAAAAAAAAATCAGTTGAAGGCTCATTGTCAGTAAATAATGCATCTCACATTAGAAGCCAGCAAGTTCTTATATAAATACCAGAAAATGCCTTTTCAATTTCTCGTTTGAATCTTCATTTCTACAAAGGACGAAAAAAACAGGACAATTATACAAGATGAGGCATGATGCTATGCTTCCAAGACGGATGTGATTTTTTTTTTGTAACTTTGGTTGAAACCCAGCATTCACTAGAAAGTGAGACTATTTGCACTTAACAAGAATAAATGTGATCAGAGGGACATTCTCCTCAAGTGGGCAGACAATACATCACAGGCAACATAGGAAACTTGAATAATACATACTTGATGAAGACAGATTTTAAACTAGTCAAGTACCTTACAATGTTAATGGGTGTTCATTGCAAATATGCTTTTACATAATCGAGGCAATCACAAAATGCCTACCACAAGCTAACGTCACATGTTTTAGTTTATGTCACGCAATCATAGCTGGTCGTGGTCACTCAGTTTGTTTGATTCTTTGGAGCATACTTTGTCATTCAGAAGTACCTTACAATGTTAATGGGTGTTCATTGCAAATATGCTTTTACATAATCGAGGCAATCACAAAATGCCTACCAATTCAGAAGTATGATGTGACTGCAATTACAAGATGTAATATCAAGCAAACATTGCGCATCGGGGAATACCATGACGATAATAAATGAGCTATCCTCCAAAATTTTGTTTACTTGTATTTATTCCTTTGACTCTTGAAGAAAATTTTCACATGGAGCATTTCAGGTGTAGAACATAAAAGATATACCTTCATAAGACTAGAATATATCCAATCTTACTTATCCCTTTGTAAGACTAGAATATATCCAACCATACAAATTTAGATTTTTTGTTGTTCTAAAGTCTAAAACTCTACAAAGAAAATAAAAGCAAAAACGAAAGAGAAGAAAAACGAGGTAACAATTTTTTTCTCCAGTTCATTAGGTGTGCGAGTGTCCCCTTTAAACTTATGCATTATGAGTTTGTCCTTGATATCCTTAGCTGCATAATTCTTGTATGTGTAACCTCCCGAAGTGCGGGCATCATCATGCTTGAGGTTCACATATCGGAGGAGGACATATCAAGTTTGATGGCCTCAAGTAGGGCCTTATATGAATGCAAAGAATCTGCCACCATGTCATCAAAAGTGGCTTGCTACCCACCCACTAACCCCCTGCTATGTAGTAGCTGCTGCCATCCGATGCACTGGCTGCGTCTGGCTATATGTGCTCGCTGGCGGAGCGATAGGTGCATGAACCCCTGGCTGGGGCTCTCTGCCAAATGCATCTCTCCGAAATGATGGCATACCAAAGGGCTGAGAAGAGAACTGACCTCTCTCCCAGGGGTGTGGGCTACCATATAAACCCAAGCCAGCTCCGGGCATACCCGCTGGTGCAGTAAAAGGAGCACTAATCGGATGCACACCAACAGGTCGGCCCAAGAGAGACGGCTCAGCCTGCATAGATGCAAAAAGCTGTGAGCCAAAAGATGGCCTAAGATCCCGCAAGAAGGTGCTTTGCGGCACAAAAAATGCATCATCTAAGTCCAGATAATCCCCATGCTAGGGTACATGCACCGGTCCAGAAGACTGATGCTCATAGGCATGGCGGGCCTCTACCATAAAACTCCTACGTGGATCACACAAAACATCCTGACTGTCTAAGTGGTCCCCTTGCTGGGGTCTAGGTTGCTTGCCCTTGTCTTGCATAGCTTGACCAATCTACTGCTCGAGGTGCTGTCCCATTTGGGCAACAGCTGTATCCTGCATAGCCATGGCCGTGGTAAGTTGCTGGTTGAACTCTTGTCCCATCTGGCGGATGGCGCCCTGCAGCATAGAAGCAAGGGTATCCAAAACTGTCTACACTGCCAACACTTCGCGAGATGCAGGAGAGAGAGGCTGAGTTGTAGGAATCTCTGTATCACCAGTGGATACACCCACTGTGAAAGGCAATTGCTCATGTTGAGCAGCCTCATCACTATCATGCAATGTATCCCGAGAGGCACACTTGGGTGGCATGGTGGCTGTCTAGTAGAGAGTAGCTCGAATGCAGGCAAGCAAATGACTCTGGGTTCTCAACCACCAATTTGATCCTAGGGACCCCATCGTCTGCTACCACTGATGCTGTCGAATCTGGCGGGAGTTAAAGCACGGTGCCAAACGCTATACCAATGGAGGGAAGGATGACTGTGTATTTCTTTGAGGGCCCCAAGAAGCGATGCGTCACTGGGAATCAGAGAACATGGTGTGTCACTGTAAAGCCGTGGTACCAAGGGAAAAGGTACACCAAATGCGGGCCAAGGAGGATGGGGCTCTGCTCCACAAGTGTCAAGGCGATAGCGGGAGAGCTCTGGATGAGGAAGGCGCCTCTTCCGTAGATGGTGACCTCTTGGATGTGATCACCTTCTAGTGCAAAGCTTGTCTAATTCCACTGTCTCACATGTCGACTAACCTTAGGACTCAAGCTAAAGTTAGGGCGGACGGTGGCGTGGGAAGGCGGCGCAAACGACGGCATGGGCGGAGCAAGAGGCGACAACAGGATCAAGGCGATGGCCAAGGTAGACAAGAGTCGACGTGTTTTAGCGCGAGTGTGCGAGGCGAGGCAAGGCAAGGGCGTTGCTGTTGACGATGGCGGCTAATGGCATGTCTTAGCGCGGGCATCAGAGCTTTCTACAGCTCTTCCAAGCCATACACGAAATCGCACTATAGATGCTGAGAATGCCCACCGTTGTGAAACAACTTGGGTCAGCAAGATACTTGAGGTGGATGAGCCTAAGTGTTTTGAGGATGCACGTGATAATGTGCATTGGATACAAACCATGCAAGCGGAGTTGGACTCCATTCAAAAAAACCACACTTGGGAGTTAGTGAATTTGCATGTCGGCAAGAAAGCAATTATGATCAAATGGGTATACAGGCTGAAACAGAAGTCAGATAATTCCTTAGACAAGTACAAAGCCCGTGTTGTTGCAAAGGGCCATGCAAAGAAGAAAGGCTTAGATTAAGATGAGACATTTGCTCCTACTTCTTGTATGACCACCGTCAGGTGTGTGGTTGCATTGCCCACATTTCATGGATGGCATATCCATCAGTTGGACATAAAAACTGCATTCTTTAATGGGGATCTTAAGGAAGAAGTTTATGTTACTCAGCCCATTGGTTTTGTAGTACCTAGCATGGAGAACAAGGTGTGCAAGTTGAAGAAAGCCTTGTATGGCTTGAAAGAGATGCCTTTGTGACCAGCCAAGGAATGCAGAAGAGTCCACATGAGTGCACCCTCTATGTCAGAAAAAAAGGGGGGGATTGGCTCATCATTGTTCTATATGTTGATGACGCGCTGCTCACAGGCCCAAATGCTGCAAAAATTGTAGATTTTAAGGCTGAATTGGAGCGGACCATTGATATGTCAAATTTGGGGCTGGTTCATTATTATTCGGGCATCCAATTTGTGCAGGATGACAAAGGCATTGCGTTATTGCAGTCCAAATATATTGGAAATTGGAACAGTTCAGATTTCAGAATTGCAAGCCCATTACAACTCCTAAAGAGCCAAGGCTTAAGTTTTCCATTCATGATGCTAGTAAACCGTTTAATGCCACTATTTACAGCTAGGCTGTGGGATGCCTCATTTACTTGTGTGATTACGCGGCTAGATATTCAGGTAACAATTCTCTTGGTTTGCTCTATCCCCACATGCTTACAGCAATTCGAATTGGACTAGTGACTTTGACACTTGGCAATCAACCAAGGGTAGCTGTTTCTTTCTTGGACATCCATGCATTTCTTGGTTAAGCAAGAAACAATCTACCGTTGCTACCTCATCTTGCAAGCTGACCACAGAGTCGAGTGTATTGGCTAAGGCGTTTGTTCCTCGATCTTCATGCATCATTGCAGGAACCTTCTCCAATTCTCACTAACAGTCAAAGTGTCATTGCCGTGGCGTGGAATCGTGTGTTTCATGCTCATATGAAACACATTGAAATCCATTGTCACTATGTCAGGGACCAGCTACATGCACAGAATATCAGCTTAGTCTTCTGTCCTACACAACAAAATGTGACAGATCTATTCACCAAAACATTACCTCGTCCAAAGCTTAAGGCTTTGAACTTATATCCATTTGGTGATTGATGTTTACCTTATACACTGTGACATTGTCACTACCGGGGGGTGTTAGAAATATGTGTATATCCCAAGGCACTCTAATACCAAGTTCCGCCACATCAAATTCTGTAATGTCTGGAGAGAAAATTACAAATAGAAAGGAATGGCCACCATTGGACCAAACAATGGAGTGATGCTTGTTAGAATTATAGATATAATTCAGCAGTGACCAATGTAATATAATAAGCTAGTTAGGGGCACTTTTCCCTCTTTAAGAGGTTTTTCCCCCTAACCGTAGTTAGTTCACTAACTATGGTTAGTGACTACTTAGGTTTTGTCAATAGGACAAAACCTTATCTTTCTTTCATTGTGTTGTACTCTCACACTCTTCTATTGCAACTAAGCTTTCAGCTTCCAAGCTTCCAGCTCTCACTCTCTCTTGCTCGCTCTCACTCACCCTCTTCTCACATTTGGTATTAGAGCAGGTTCAAGAGCTTCGGGCTCCCTGCTCCCTTCAGTTCCAGCCCTTTGCCTCAAGCTTCAGCCTGCTTCAACTCGTCCGTACAGTCCGTAGGACTGTACGGAATCCCGACGTACAGTGCCGTACAGCTCCCGTACAGCCTCCATACAACTCCCGTAAAGCCTTCGTACAGTTCTCGTGCAGCGTCGTACACCTTACGTACAACTTCCGTACAACACCGTACAGATCGCCGTACCTGCGTCGTTGCTCCCCCTACAGATTCGTCATACAGCGCCGTCACTTCCGTACCTGCGCTGTCACTTTCGTACCTGCACGTACACCTGTCGTCGTACCTGCTCGCCGTACCAACCATACCATCCGTACAGTGCCGTACCAACTGTACGGCACTTCCGTACTGTTTTCAGTACAGTGATTCTGTACTCAATCTGCTTACGTACAGCAGGTAGCTCCTTGGTTTCGTACAAGAGAACTAGCAGGTGATCTTTGGCAGGTAAATTTTACCGACAGCCATTGTTTGGCTCAATATTTTGGGAGTACATTTGGGGCATTTTGTATATTGCAGACATTGCACTCATTGTGTAGTTTCGGAGCTACATCTGGAGCAAAAATTGCAGATTTTGTCTAAAATTTGGGGCTTTTACAGACAGATCTGCAGATCTAGTCTGAAATTTGGGGCTTTTGTTCAAAAATTGCAGATTTGGGGCTTTTAGTAATTTTGCCCCTTTCTGGTTGCAATTTCAAGCCACAAATTGGGGCTTTTGTGTTGGGAGAGCATTTTTTGGAGTATTCAGTTCATACTGCCTTTCTTGGAGTGTTTGAAGCACTTTTGGCAGATTTTGGAGAGTTTTTGATGCTTGAACAAATTTCTGACAGTGCAAGTACAAAAATCTAAGTTGCATTTACAGCCTGTGCTTGGCTGTGTTTTTTGGGAGTTGTGCATTTCATTCCCAGTAAGGGAATTCAGCTTTGTATCTGCTTCAATCTTTTTCTCAGATATGGCTCATCAAAGTCAGAATGAGTTCCAGTTCGGTGGTCTTTCACAAGAAGACAAATTGGATGGTACCAACTACTCCCCGCTCTCAAAATTTAAATCAAAAACAAAGGGACAGGCAAAGACATCAGTAAATCAGCCTTCCAGTGGGTCAGGACAGCCTTCACAAAAGGCTAAAAATGATGCAAGTAAGCCCAAAAATAAGGGTTTTTGTCACTACTGCAAAAAGCCAGGTCATCACATAGCAGAATGCAGGAAAAGGCTTGCAAAAGAAAAGAAAAACAGCTCAGGTATGGCTGTTTCAGATTCAGCCCCTCATGCATCTGACAGTGGGGATGCTGCAGCCAACTTTGTTGGACAGGATTATGCCTTTTTATCTTGCATTTCAGATTCTAGGTTGGCTGTTCCAGATGCTCGGGATAGTACAGCCTCTTGCAGTGATGATACATATGCATTTTTGACTTGCAGCTATGACTCTTCTACAAATGCATCTGCTTTCAGTGTTAATGAAACACTGAACACATGGTATTTTGACAGCGGCGCATCCAAGCACATCACTTCTAGGAAGTGTCTTTTTACTTCCTTGCATCCACCTCCCGTTGGTAAGAAAGTCACTTGTGCTAACAACTCATCATATTTAGTACGTGGCACAGGAGAAGTTGAGCTCACTGCCATTGATGGCTCAATCTTCAGACTTTCAGATGTCTTATATGTGCCTGGCATAACCAAAAATCTCCTTTCAGTGTCCACTCTTAACAGAGGAGGATTTCAGGTCATCTTTGAGGATGACAAATGTGCTGTCCGAGACAGGGAAGCTGACTATGCCTTAAGGTTATCTGGTACTCTGCTGCGTGGGCTTTTTCAACTTGATATTTTTGAGAAAAGAGCAGCCCATGCTCTTGCAGTTTCTACCCCTACAGCTGCCATGCAAAATGCAGAATTATGGCATGCCAGATATGGCCACATGCATTACAACAGCTTGATGACACTTCAGGAGTTTTCAATGGTTGATGCATTGCCACCTCTTGAGATACCTCCTCCACATGCCTGTGAAGGGTGCATTTTAGGTAAGATGCATAGATTCCCCTTCAAGAAGGATGGTTCAGTTAAAGCTGTCCGCAAATTGCAGCTTATACACAGTGATGTCTGTGGTCCCATGAGGACTCCATCGTTGGGTGGTCATCTCTACTTCGTTACATTTATTGATGACTACTCCAATTTTACTTGGGTTTATGGGCTGAAAAAGAAATCTGAAGTGTTCACGGTGTTTAAACACTTTTCAACCATGGTTGAAAATGAAACCGGACTCAAGATACAGACATTACACGGATAGAGGTGGGGAATACCTATCTGCAGAATTTGATGCTTTTCTCAAGGGCAAGGGTATTGTGCATTAGCTCACAGTCAGGCTGACCCCTCAGCAAAATGGCAAAGCTGAGAGGAAAAATAGAACCCTCATGGAGATGGACAGATGTATGCTGAAAAGCAAACACATGCCTCATAAATTCTGACTAGAGGGTTTGATGTGTGCCAATTACATTTTGAACAGGGCTCCCACTAAGGCTTTAAAAACAAAAACTCCTTTTGAGGTCTGGAATGACAGGAAGCCTTCAGTGGATCACTTCCGAGTCTTTGGATGCCTTGCTTATGCACATGTGCCAGTTGAATTTAGGCACAAATTGTCAGATAAAGCCATCAAATGCATATTTGTTGGATACAGTGCAGAAAGCAAGGGGTACCGTCTCTACAATCCTGCTACACGCAAAATCATGGTAAGTAGAGATGTGATATTTTCTGAAAATTCAGCTCACACTCAGGCTGAATTTCAAATGCCTTCATCTTTAAAGGATGTCTTCGAGGGGTTGCTACCCATTGCTTTGGGTTCCCCTGCTGATTTTTCAGATCCAAATCAGAATTTACAGCAACCTCAAGATGCTTCAGTTCCGCCACAGGATGTCTTGCCCCCTCCACAGGCAGTGGAACAGGTGGTGCAGCAAGAAATTGCAGACATACATGCAGCAAAAACAGTCCCAAACTGGCTGTTACAGACTCTCAGGGAGAGTAAACTTGATGCTCCGTTATCTGGCAGGACTCGCAGTGCAGCAAGGCACATGGAAGGTGCTAATTCAGTGGAATCAGCATATGCAGGTACTCTCCTTGATGAGGAGGAGCCTGCCACATTTGAAGAGGCAAAGGATAATGTGCATTGGATGAATGCCATGCACGATGAGTTGCAGTCCATTGCAAAAAATCAGACTTGGGATGTTGTGGACTTGCCACAGGGTAAACATGCCATTGGCACACGATGGGTATTCAAAGTCAAACGGAAGCCAGATGGCTCCATTGACAGATATAAGGCCAGGCTGGTTGCTAAAGGCTATGCTCAGAAAAAGGGCATAGATTATGAGGAGACATTCGCTCCTACATCCCGGATGACCACCATCCGATCAGTAATTGCAATGGCTGCACATTTTGAGTGGAATGTTCATCAGTTGGACATAAAAACAGCCTTCTTAAATGGGGACTTGCTCGAAGAGGTGTATGTCAAACCACCTCCGGGCTTTGAAATTACAGCAAATGCACTTCAAGTATGCAAGCTCAACAAAGCTTTATATGGGCTGAAACAGGCCCCTCGTGCATGGTATGCCAAGATACATGCCTTTTTGACCAGCAAGGGGCTGCACAATAGTCCTACTGAGAGCACCCTCTACATCAAGATGGATGGGGGGGAAATATTAGTCATCCTTCTTTATGTCGATGACTTACTGCTCACAGGGTCCAATGAAGAAAAAATTGCAGATTTCAAAGCTGATTTGCAAACCAACTTTGACATGTCAAATTTGGGGCTGCTTCACTTTTATTTGGGGATCCAGTTCTCTCATGAGAGACGTGGCACTGTTATGTCTCAGTCCAAGTATGTTCAGAAACTCTTGGACAGATTTAACATGCAAGAGTGTAAGCCCATAGCCACTCCTATAAAGCCGGGGCTGAAGCTCACAATGCATGATGCAGGAGAATCAGTTGATGCCACACTTTACAGTCAGGCTATTGGATGCCTCATATATCTCTGCAACACTAGACCTGATATTCAGTTTGCAGTATCTCAAGTGAGCAGGTACATGCACAGCCCAAAAACTATGCATTAGCAGGCAGTTAAGCGCATCTTCCGTTATTTGCAGGGCACAAAGTCTTTTGGCTTGCTATTTCCCAAGGGGGGTGACTTGCAGATGCATGCCTACAGTGATTCAGATTGGGCTGGTGATTATGACACTAGGCAGTCCACTAGTGGCAATTGTCTCTTTTTGGGTAAATCTTGCATTTCATGGCTGAGCAAGAAACAATCTACAGCGGCTACCTCATCATGTGAAGCTGAGTACAGGGCAGGTTTCACAGCAACAGTTGAATGTGTCTGGCTGCGACGTCTATTTGCTGATCTTCATCTGTCTTTGGAGGGTCCCTCTCCAATTCTCACTGATAGTCAGAGTGCCATTGCAGTGGCAAAGAATCTAGTGTTTCATGCCCGCACGAAACACATCGAGATTCACTATCACTACGTCAGAGAGAAGTTGCATGCAAAAGAGATCAATATGATCTTTGTGTCCACACATGACAACGTTGCAGATATTTTCACCAAAGCACTACCACGTGAAAAGTTTGAGGCATTTCGCAGTGCCCTGAACTTATATCCGTTTGGTGATTGATCAGCCTTGTACATGACATTGGCACTGCAGGGGGGTGTTAGAATTATAGATATAATTCAGCAGTGACCAATGTAATATAATAAGCTAGTTAGGGGCACTTTTCCCTCTTTAAGAGGTTTTTCCCCCTAACCGCAGTTAGTTCACTAACTATGGTTAGTGACTACTAAGGTTTTGTCACTAGGACAAAACCTTATCTTTCTTTCATTGTGTTGTACTCTCACACTCTTCTATTGCAACTAAGCTTTCAGCTTCCAAGCTTCCAGCTCTCACTCTCTCTTGCTCTCTCTCACTCACCCTCTTCTCACAATGCTAACTGACTGCTCAACGTGAAAACTGAGTAGAAACTAATCTCAAAACAGAGCTTCTCATGCATTGAGTCTACCAAAGCTCCCTTTTCTTCAACTTTGAGTCACAAATTATAAAGCAAGGACACCAGCACCGGCCAAACCATGGACTGACAATGCTAAAGACAGAAACCAAATAGGCACTCATTGAGTTTTTTTTACTTATGAGTCTACCTGAAAACCGCCCAGCAAAGCTTCCATTCCTGTAAGAATTGCATCACAGTCATGTATCTGAGTATGAAGGGAGACTAAATTGTCACTCTCTTTAATGTAATCCTGCATGAGTCAAAAGCTCTCGTGAAAACCCAGAAAATTTGACAGTAATATTACTTCATGACATCAAACAGACAGTAAACCTTATGTTTAAATGCTCAAAAGAATAGTAAGTCCTGCTGCAATCAAACTATTTTATTATGAACTTATTGTTATCAATAATGGTATAGATTTGCTAGACTCCTGCAGCTAGTTAGCAGAGTTGATCTTCAAAGGTAATAATCTTGTACTTAAGATTGCATTTGAAAAGCATTCCCTTAAATCATTTGGAAATCATTCCCCTAAAGCTCCAGCGCTCTTCCATACATAGCAAAATTAGATACTATTCACATGAATAGCTCCAAAAGAAGATGCAGGCCTTACTTCAAAACCTGCACGTTTGGTTTATACAAGAGTGAGAGATTGAATTCTAATTTTATAGGATTGAGAATCCTGCTTCTTTCAAACAACACATGTAGATACATAGTTGCTTGAATCTACACATTTGAGCAGGATACGTCTGTTAGAGTTGAAATACCTTACATATTAACAGATCCAACTACTAGTAGCCTCCTCTAAAAGGGTCAAGATGAAGCCTTTGATCAATGGTCCAGTAATTACCAAGTATTGGAAGAAGGCCAGCAAGCTGGTCTCTAAGTTTCTTCAAACGATTTGATAAGGCATATGTCTGTCAAGTTGGCACCCAATTACTATGGACCATGTTCATTTCTCTGTACTTTCATGTGGGATGGAAGAAAGCACTTTTATTTTTTCAAGAAAAGTACTTCATTAAGTATGAATGAAAACTGCGAGAGCAAGCTCAAATGCAGGAGTACATCATGCAATGCATGAGGAAAAAACAGCTCAAAGTGAGCTAATAAAGAGGAGGCTGAAAATGCCATCTCAATCCTAAAGGAAACTCAGAGAAGAAAGGAGATCCCCTCCAAACTCTGGAAAAAGTAACTCTCCTAGCAATGGCTGCTCTAGAGGATCCCTGCATGCTCGCCCAAATGGCCATCAGAGTGTGTACTGTGTCAATCCAAATACTTGCCATAGTCTGGGAAGGGTGAACCTCGATACCCTCCATCGCCTCTGTACACCTGGCTCTCCAAATATGGCAAGCTGCAATGCTAGCCAAAATCTCCCAAGACGTGTGTACTGAGGCATGAGCAGCTCTGAAAGGAGTGGAGGAGGAAAGCACATTCATCCAAATATGTTCAAAAGTAAAAGAAAGAAAGAAAGAAAAGTGTATGCGAAAGGCCAATATTGTCTACGAAGCCCAAAAGATATAATATGTATAGTAAATGATGAGAGAGCCGAAAGTGCTTCCCCTCCTATGTATAGCATGGCATCACACAGCTATTTGCTGAATCTACCATCAGCATAACATATCAGACTCTAGAGTCTAAACCATAGTGGATCTTATACCAGTGCTGCTGAGATTGGCATATAGAGAGCCGTGACCTCTTCTGAGCTGTGACCACATGGCAGAAGGAGGATCAAGTCTCATAATGTCTCAGATAGTCATACAAGAGTCCAAGAAGAGCAAAGAGACTGTCTGAAGGGGCTGACCCAGCAGCAATGTAGGGCAAAGAAAATGCTGATTTGTACGAATGATCATTGGGAGGCGCGTGATCATTTCTCCGACACTGTTTCATCACCAATTACAGAAATGGGGAAATCCTTGGAGAAGACAGGGGACTTGAAATCCCTTAAAGTCTACTCCTGCATCTATGCTCTAGTTTTGGGCCAACAATCATGGCCATGTGGCCTAGTCGGTGCTAAGCGACTGCCAGAGAAATGAAGTCTGTGTGCTGTACTCACAATAGAAGAGACTCAAGAAAGCATCACACTCTCTCCAATCAACTAGATGAAGCACAATCTGAAAATTACAGCAGAAGTGAAAACACAAAATAAACTTTGTGAAAACATCAAGATCATGGGCTTGGAGTAGTACAGCCAAAAAGACTGACAAAATCTGTGATCTAGGGAGGGCACTAGGCTGCTCCTCACTCCTGCTTCGGATGCTTCAGTTGGAATGAGTGGGGAGGAAACATGGCACCCCTTATATAGGCTTGGATTGGGCAGATGCTGACTGACCAGCAGCGGGAAGCGAGGCCAACCAAAATCAGGCCAACCTGGCAGATCTGGCGAACCAGATGGCCGGCCAGCCTGCTGACCAGACCTGATCAGATCTGGTCCACAGTCAACCCCCCTCATGACTATATATGGGCTCATACCTTCTCCAAAAGCAGGCTGCAAACTGCAGCCTCTAGAAGCGCAAGAACAGTGCACAGGCAGGCTGTCTTAACCTCACATTCCGCCCTTCCATCCTACCAAAAATACTACCCTGGTCTACTCCTAATATGGGGGCTTCTAACACCCCCTCTCCATGACTCACTTGTAGGATCGATGAACGAGAGAGCAAGTACAAGGTACAAGAGTCGAAAGATAGCAGCCGTCACGTCAACTAGAGTGTTGAAAAGAAAAATGTACATAGTACTTGTAGCTAGACCCTAGGACTAAGTGTCCTAGGTGTCACATAGGACTAAGTGTCCTATGTGGCATAAAAGGCACAAAAATAAACTAAGTGCCTATAACTATGCCTACAAGGCACATACCAGGGCCCATAGGGCATCACTAGAACTGGGAGAAGATGGCCTACAAACCCCCCTCCATGGTATGGGCTGAAGTATTCTTGAAACATCTCAGAATACCTGGTATTTTGTGGTCATGGTGGCTTCATCCCAAAAAGATATAGCCACCTATGAATGTACAAGGTATGTCATATCATGTAACAAAGGGAACCAAGTGTAAAGCCTGTCGGAAGACTTCGAACTTGGGACAAGGAAGTGCCTTTGTAAACAGATCTGCTATGTTGTCCTCTGTGGGAAGATAGGACAACTCTATGTCTCCTGCTGACAACCGCTCTCGAACATAATGATAGTGAACTTCAATGTGCTTGGTACGCGCATGAAACACTGGGTTACACGCAATGGCCAAAGCACTCTGGCTGTCAGTGTAGACCATGGTGGAGGATGTCTGGCGAATACCAAGATCTGTAAGTAACTGTCGAAGCCAGACACACTCTACTATAGCGGTGAAGGCTGCCCTGTACTCAGCCTCACAACTAGATGTGGCAACTATTGGTTGCTTCTTGCTAAGCCAAGAGATACATGAATTGCCAAGCAAAAAACAATTACCGGTATGTGACACTCTGGTGTCGGAACAACCTACCCAGTCACGATCCGTGTAAGCATGCATGGTAAGTGAACCCTGATCACCATAGAAGAGAGCTAAATCCTGAGTGCCTTTGAGATATCTGAAAACTCTCTTCACTGCCTGCCAATGCTGCTGTGAACTAGGCATGTGCATGAATCTGCTGAGCTGAGATACTGCATACTGTAAGTCAGGTCTGGTGTGACATAAGTAAATGAGACATCCAACAGCCTGCTGGTAAAGAGTGATATCACATGGTGGGCTCCCATCATGAGCTGAAAATTTCAAGCCAGGGTCCACTGGTGTAGAGATTGGCTTGCAATCCTCAAACTCAAAACGATCAAGGAGTTGTCCAATATACTTGGACTGTGACATCATGATACCCCCCTCAACATGAGCAAACTGAATGCCCAAATAATAGTGAAGCTGTCCCATGTCCGACATTTCAAAAACCTGCTGCAAATCAACCCTGAAAGCTGCAATATGCTGAGTATCTAGGCCCGTGATGAGCATATCATCCACATATAAAATCACCACTAAAAAATCAGATCCACTCCCACGGACATAAAGAGTGGGTTCTGTGGGGCTACTCTGAAAACCAAGGGATAGTAAGTGTGCATGAATTTTGGCATTCCATGCCCTGGGTGCCTGCTTCAAACCATAAAGGGATTTTCTAAGCCTGCATACCTTGTTTTCAGGATTAACAACCTCAAAGCCAGGAGGTTGTGTGACATAGACTTCTTCCTGCAGATCCCCATGAAGAAAAGTAGTTTTGATGTCAAGCTGGTGCACTTGCCAATGATGATGGGCTGCAATGCAATGGCAATGACAAATCTAATGGTAGTAATCCTGGATGTGGGAGCAAATGTCTCTTCAAAGTCAATGCCTTGTTGTTGGGCATACCCTTTTGCAACAAGACGGGCTTTGTGTCGATCTATATTGCCATCAGATTTCCTTTTTAATTTGTAGACCCACCAGGTACCAATGGCATGCTTTCTGGGAGGGAGATCTACTAATTCCCATGTGTCATTTTTGGCAATGGATTGTAACTCAGCTTTCATTGCATCCATCCACTCTTTGCTGTCAAAAGCATCTTTATGGCACAAAGGCTCTTCATTGCAAGCTGTAGCAAGGAGTGCAAACTCAAGAAAGTGACCATGCATCTATCTATTCCCTGACCTTGTCCAGGCAGCAAAAGGCTGATCTTGTTTGCTGTCCCTCAATGTATCAAGAAGCCATCTGGGAACTTGCCTTTGCTGTCTATTGACAGCTCTTTCTTCAATCACTGCATCGTGAATAGTGGGATCATTTTGTGCTGGAAGAGAAACCTGCAAATCAGCATGGGGTACTGGCTGATCATTGCTTGTTGGAGGGCCTGTAGCACGCTCATGTTGCTGGTCAAAGTCCCCTTCTGAGGAAGGCAGAGGTAACCAAGAGTCAAAGGCATCAAACATGTCAACTTCTGGCTTGGCTTTGCAGTCCACAAGAGGAGAGGCCAAATGTTTAGCAAGATTACATCTCTACTGACAATATTCCCAATATTTGGTTGATATAACCCATACCCTCTGCTCTCCTGGCTGTAACCAATAAAATATGCATTTGATTGCCTTGTCATCAAGCTTATGTCTCAGCTGAGATGGTACATGAACATATGCAAGAGACCCAAAAACTCTCATGTGTGAAAGTGAAGGCTTCCTGCCATTCCATGCTTCATAAGGTGTAACATTCTTCAATGCCCTTGTAGGTGATCTATTCAGCACATAGTTGGCACACATCACTGCATCAAGCCAAAATTATTGGGCAAGGACTTGGCCTTAAGCATGCATCTGGCCATCTCCATAGTGGACCTATTCTTTCTTTCAGGAACAAGATTATGCTGAGGGGTGTAAGGAGTAGTGCATGAGTGAGCAATGCCCCGTGAAGACAAAAATGCATCAAACTCCTTTGACATATACTCTCCTCCCCTATCTGTGTTGAGGGTGACAAGCTTACATCCTGATTCATTCTCAACCATATTCAGCCACCTCTGAAAGCACGAGAATACTTCAAATTTAGCTTTTAAAGCATATACCCAGCAATATCTTGTGAAGTCATCAATGAGAGTCATGAAATATTTGTACCCCCCAATGGCGTTTGTCCTCATTGGGCCACAGACATCACTGTGCACTAGCTGCAGTTTCCTTTGTGAGAGTTTTGGACAATTCTTTTGAAAAGGAAACCGATGCATCTTACCCAAAATACAACCCTCACACACATGTTTGGAAACTGTGTGAGTTTGAGGTACATCATTTGCCATGTCCCATGAATGTAACTTGGCAAGAGCTCTATGATTGAGATGACCCATTCTCTCATGCCAAAGATGAGTTTCAGCAAGCTGTGAATCTGAAATAGCAAATGCTTCAATAGAGAGTGCAGCGGAGTTATCATCAAGGTGATAAAGGCCCTTTTTCAAAGTGCCAGTGAAAACTATGGCATTGTCATCACGAAGATCATATACTTAGGCATCTGTATCCATCAAAAATCACTCTGAAACCTAAAGTGGCAATTGCTGAAATTGAAATCAAGTTGACTTCAATTCCAAGCACAAAAAGAACATTTGTCAAAGTGACAGGATGGCCTGAAATGGATGTGAGCTGCACATCTCCAATTCCTTTTACAGCATAGGAAGCTTTATTAGCACATGTGACAGTCCCTCCTCGAGGTGCATTAGCTAAGGAATAAAACAACTGCCTGCAAAAGGTGACGTGCTTGGAAGCACCACTATCAAAATACCAAGACTGAGCATCATTAGCAGTAAAAAGTGCATCAACTTGGGAGGGATCAAATGAACAATGGACAGCCCATGCCCAATCATCCTGGACAGCATGTGCATGTGAAGCATCTGCTGGCTCGTGGGATTCAATTGCATGTGAGGCATTAACTGTCAATCCTGCTTTCTTTTTCTCCGAAGCAATGCACTTCCTACATTCTGAAATGTCATGTCCAGGCTTGCGACAATAGTTGCATCTTTTCTTCTTTGACTTATCTGCTGTATTTTTAGATGCATTGGAGGAATTGCCACTGTTAGGCGCAGATTTAGGCTTGCCCATAGGCTTGGAAGCCTTGCCTCTTCCTGTCTACTGTGAAGCAAATGCATGATCACGAATAATAGCTTGTCTATTAGCTCGACTTTGCTCTTCCTGCAAAAGCAATGTGACTAGCTGATCAAAAGAGTAGTGGTCTGGATTACCCATGGCCACTAATCGAAGGGTTGTAACAAACCCTTGATATGTATCTGGCACTCCATTCAATGTGGTACTGACAAGCTGAGAATTTGGCACCACCTTATCAATATTGGCAAGTTGTTCCATGAGGTCCTTGACCTTTGTCAGGTATGCATCCATAGAGTCACCTTCATTCATACTGACTTCCTGCAATTGCCTTCTTAAATATGCAACACGTGCCTCATTGCAAATCTGATAAAGAGAAGCCAATTTGTCCCCAGCAAGATCGGATGAGTGGAATAATGATTCTCTTGCATGATAAAGAAATACAGGAATGTGCATTTGCATCTCTGGCATCCCATCTTGATTGTTCCTGAGTTGGGGGAGCAACTGCAGGGGTGCTAGAAGATAAGGCATCAGGAGTAGTACCCTCTGCAGAGGGACCAGCAATAGGGGCAGCCACTGGAGCATTGGCTGGCCTCAAATCAATCCTAGAAACAATATTCCAAAAATGCCTTGCAACAAGAATATGTTTCATGAGATAAGACCACATCGGATAGTTGGTGCCATCCAACTTATCGTCTTCACGAAGAATGCCAAATAGATCATGATTGTTGCCAGCCATTGCAAATGAAATACCCTGAAAAGAAGAGACCTGTAAACCCAAAAGCCTCAAGGCTATCAATGCAAAGAGCTGGCTGTCCAAAAATGACAGCAAATGTCTGCAAGTAAATGTTCTGCAAATGTGACTCAATGTCCTGCAATCTGACCCAATGTACTACAATCAAACAAGGAATTGCAGACCAAATCCCAAAACTCTAGTGTTCTTGCAAGAAGTTGCAACTAGAGGAGATGAAAGGTATTGAAAGCCCCAAATTTTGCCAAAGTCCTGTATATGACTTCACACGTGCCAAACCTGTACGAAAATCCCGGAACAAGTACGAGTTGTAAGGACATCTATTCTATACAAACGGTACAAGTGCTCTTATGGATGTACGGAGTAGGTCCAATGTACGGTGTACGTACAACGTACGGAGTAGGTACTATGTACGATGTACGTCACAAGTACAAAGTACGAAGAAAGTACGTGGCTATACGGAATGCATGTACGGAGCACAATATGGAGCAGGTACATTGCACACTACGGAGTAGGTACGTTGTACGGAACCTTCTATATGACTGTACGGAGGATGTACGACTGGGGTAACGTACAGACGTCCGTACCAGCGTACAGACTGTACGAATGAAGGTATAGGGAGTCGGTGCAAATCCGGGGGCAGGAAACAAGTCGAACTGAGCTCTGATACCACTATAGGATCAATGAACGAGAGAGCAAGTACAAGGTACAAGAGTCGAAAGATAGCAGCCGTCACGTCAACTATAGTGTTGAAAAGAAAAAGGTACAAAGTACTTGTAGCTAGACCCTAGGACTAAGTGTCCTAGGTGTCACATAGGACTAAGTGTCCTATGTGGCATAAAAGGCACAAAATAAACTAAGTGCCCACTGCCTATAACTATGCCTACAAGGCACATACCAAGGCCCAAAGGGCATCACTAGAACTGGGAGAAGATGGCCTACATCACTGTTGGCAAACCTCTCGCTGCTCTCTGTAAAAGAGGAGAAGAAACTTGAAGAGTGGACACAAGCACTAGCACATTTGAGAGGGCTAGCAACAAGATGCCAAAAATCAACACAAGGGGTGTGGAGGGAGGGCTTGTGTTAGGGGATCACCAATAGCCCCAAAAGAATGATAGAGATGCCAACTCTCTAGAGCAAGAGTACCCCTTGGAGACTTGTTCTTGATCTATGACTTTAGACAGACAGACGATGGTTAGTCATTGAGTGGAAGGATATGCTAGATCCAATCTTCTTCACTATTACTTCTTGGAGGGACACTCTCATTGAGATAGTGACTTATGACGGTGGCATGGAGGTTGAGGAGTTAGACACCCTAAAGTGGCAGTGGATCAGAGTAGTGGGAGAATTGGGGCATTGATCCAAAACCATGCACACATGGGCTCACTCACTACACGCTATTGCTATGAGAGGGCCGCCCTTTGAGTGAGTTACAATGAGATCCTATAAAGTGGTGGTGGCCACCTAGGGTGGAGTAGATGGAGAGGATTGAGCAAATTCCATTCTTCTTTCACCACCCACATCAACAAGCATCTCCGACTAGTCGTTTCCCCTTGGACTCCCTCGTGAGCTAGACATTAGCTTGAGTAGCACGTGCCTCAAGAGGCTGTTAGCTAGTTTTGATGCTCACGGTTACCACAGTAGGGATGTGGGACAAGATCTCCTCTTGCACTGCTACCTTTGATTCACAAGTGTCAAAAATGGGATGTGTGACCTACATGCACAATTGTTGAAGTAGAGAAAGAGCTTCAGGCTATTAAGGCATCAAGGACTAGCTATAGATGCTCCATTTTATTTGATGGTTGTTCAAATTAGAGAGGATGCCTCTCATTAACCTTGTGCCATGTTGCATTCGCAATGTGTTTCTCCAGTTCATTTATCCATCCAATGAGTCTCATACAAGTGAAAATATCTATACTCATATACCTAGATGAATCCAGGAACATTCCCAAACTCATCCTCTAAAAACACAACATAGTGCAGTTTCAATCTCATGATAGTCACTCACAAGGTTGAAAACCATAAACTCCATCATGCATAGCAGGGACTAGCTACTATGACATCCCCACTGACGTCATCAGCGCCCAACAGTGGGTGTAGACCATAGTATAAAAATATGCTCTCACACATACAAATCCACACACCCACACATACTTGAGCATCCATTTATACAAAGTCTTCGTACTGAGTTTCTGTCGGCACTCCGGAGGTGAAGGGCAGACTCAGCCATGATGAAGGCTAGCACTAAAGGAGAGGCTAATCAAAAGGTAGTCCAAAATCTCTTCATTCAAGCTAAAACTGCTTGTGAAGTCTAAACATTTTCATTTTAGTCTCTCCCCAACGAGCATCTAAATCTAAATCTAGCTGATAGGGCAACGCACCATTTAAGATAGAAAGAATTATCACAATACCAGCAGGCCGCAACTTGGACGAAAACTTCACAAGGTGAAATTTGCATGTCCGCTAATACGGCAGAAGCATATACCTAGATGAATCCAGGAACATTCCCAAACTCATCCTCTAAAAACACAACATAGTGCAGTTTCAATCTCATGATAGTCACTCACAAGGTTGAAAACCATAAACTCCATCATGCATAGCAGGGACTAGCTACTATGACATCCCCACTGACGTCATCAGCGCCCAACAGTGGGTGTAGACCATAGTATAAAAATATGCTCTCACACATACAAATCCACACACCCACACATACTTGAGCATCCATTTATACAAAGTCTTCGTACTGAGTTTCTGTCGGCACTCCGGAGGTGAAGGGCAGACTCAGCCATGATGAAGGCTAGCACTAAAGGAGAGGCTAATCAAAAGGTAGTCCAAAATCTCTTCATTCAAGCTAAAACTGCTTGTGAAGTCTAAACATTTTCATTTTAGTCTCTCCCCAACGAGCATCTAAATCTAAATCTAGCTGATAGGGCAACGCACCATTTAAGATAGAAAGAATTATCACAATACCAGCAGGCCGCAACTTGGACGAAAACTTCACAAGGTGAAATTTGCATGTCCGCTAATACGGCAGAAGCATATACCTAGATGAATCCAGGAACATTCCCAAACTCATCCTCTAAAAACACAACATAGTGCAGTTTCAATCTCATGATAGTCACTCACAAGGTTGAAAACCATAAACTCCATCATGCATAGCAGGGACTAGCTACTATGACATCCCCACTGACGTCATCAGCGCCCAACAGTGGGTGTAGACCATAGTATAAAAATATGCTCTCACACATACAAATCCACACACCCACACATACTTGAGCATCCATTTATACAAAGTCTTCGTACTGAGTTTCTGTCGGCACTCCGGAGGTGAAGGGCAGACTCAGCCATGATGAAGGCTAGCACTAAAGGAGAGGCTAATCAAAAGGTAGTCCAAAATCTCTTCATTCAAGCTAAAACTGCTTGTGAAGTCTAAACATTTTCATTTTAGTCTCTCCCCAACGAGCATCTAAATCTAAATCTAGCTGATAGGGCAACGCACCATTTAAGATAGAAAGAATTATCACAATACCAGCAGGCCGCAACTTGGACGAAAACTTCACAAGGTGAAATTTGCATGTCCGCTAATACGGCAGAAGCATATACCTAGATGAATCCAGGAACATTCCCAAACTCATCCTCTAAAAACACAACATAGTGCAGTTTCAATCTCATGATAGTCACTCACAAGGTTGAAAACCATAAACTCCATCATGCATAGCAGGGACTAGCTACTATGACATCCCCACTGACGTCATCAGCGCCCAACAGTGGGTGTAGACCATAGTATAAAAATATGCTCTCACACATACAAATCCACACACCCACACATACTTGAGCATCCATTTATACAAAGTCTTCGTACTGAGTTTCTGTCGGCACTCCGGAGGTGAAGGGCAGACTCAGCCATGATGAAGGCTAGCACTAAAGGAGAGGCTAATCAAAAGGTAGTCCAAAATCTCTTCATTCAAGCTAAAACTGCTTGTGAAGTCTAAACATTTTCATTTTAGTCTCTCCCCAACGAGCATCTAAATATCTATACTCATATTAAGAAGGTTACTATTGAGGATGTGGAACCTCAAAATGTAGTGCAAGTCATCACTAACAATGCTAGTAACTGTCAACGCGTTCGTGCACTAATAAAGAGCGAGTATAGTCACATGTACCTAGATGAATCCAGGAACATTCCCAAACTCATCCTCTGAAAACACAACATAGTGCAGTTTCAATCTCACGATAGTCACTCATAAGATTGAAAACCATAAACTCCATCATGCATAGCAGGGACTAGCTACTATGACATCCTCACTGACGTCATCAGCGCCCAACAGTGGGTGTAAACCATAGTATAAAGGTATGCTCTCACACATACAAATCCACACACCCACACAAACTTGAGCATCCATTTATACAAAGTCTTCGTACTGAGTTTCTGTCGGCACTCCAGAGGTGAAGGGCAAACTCAGCCATGACAAAGGCTAGCACTAAAGGAGAACGCTAATCAAAAAGTAGTCCAAATCTCTTCATTCAAGCTACAACTGCTTGTGAAGTCTAAACGATTTCATTTTAGTCTCTGCCAAACGAGCATCTAAATCTAAATCTAGCTGATAGGGCAACACACCATTCAAGATAGAAAGAATTAGCGAGTATAGTCACATGTTCTAAACACCCTACTGCTTGTTGATAAAGTGACTTTCCTAACCTAAAAGCATAGATCCCTTGCCATTTTCACGCAACACACTTGCATTTAATATTCTGAAGCCCTCTAAAACTCACTTTACCTATCTTTTCATTATCTTGGCACGCTTGCAAAAATGAAGGCCAATTTGTGACCCATGGTGGTGAGTGAGGAGTGGATAGGATTGGGATAAGTCTAGGAAATCAAAGGCAAGGGCCTTTGAGGACATTATCTTTGATGGAGACTTTCGACATGCAGCAAAGTACATCATTAGCATTGTGCAACCCCTCTTTATTACCCTTTGCCTCACCGACAAAGAGGGTTGCACTATAGGATTGGTGTATTAGTTCATGAAGAAGGGGTGATGAAAGGTTGCACTTGGCTGCTTGGAGACAATAATTCCAAGCTTTGGCTTCAAATGCTCAAATGCCTTTTCAGTTCCCAAATCAAATTTTAAACAATTTGTCTTTTTTTATTTGAGTATTTGTTATGGTAGGCTATGAGAGATTATGGACATATGGGAGTCTAGATGGAAGAAGTTTCATAGGCCCATCAATGCATTGGACCATATTTTGGGCCCTCTGCAAAAGAGGGAGGGCCAAGGTGATGATGACACACTATTACAAAGATGGACCAAGTTTCTAGAGAGAGCATACCCAGCTGAGGGGCAGCAAAACACCATGGAGGATACTGCTCAGATTCAAAACTCCTTTGAGGATTTTGGCGCAGCTCGTGCATGCATCGGTAGGCCTCGTTGAGGCATGTTTCTTGGTGAGAGACGTATGGCAAGAGCACACAAGACTTGAGGTAGCTTGCCATTAGAGTCCTCTCACGAGACTACTCACCTAGTGCATGCAATAAAAATTGGAGTATATACACCCCAAGAAACGGAATAGACTATCCATTACTTAGCTTAAGAGGTAAATATCAAAATTCCGGGAGGAGTACATTGAAATTTAAGTTGAAGCATCCTAAAATCAATGGGGTATTTCAAATTCGAGCCTTGGTAGGCTTGTGTACATCCATGCACACTTGCGGCTCCCCCAGAAAATGAAGAAGACACAAGGTCCACAAGAGGTGAACCAAGATAAAATATGTGAGGGGTTACTAGAGGAGCACCTGCTTCATCTCACACATGAGGATGATTATGTGTATGCCCTCCTCGCTTGAGAAGCAAGGATCGTTATTGCATGCCACAGTTATAGACTGAAAGGGGGGATATACAATGATTGCATCTACATCAGCAATTGCACCTACATGTGCCTCTTCTATTGCTGCTTCAAAATCATCGTCAATTGTGCGCCTTGAAGAGTAGATAAGAGAATATAGCTAGTAGCTAGTTAGT
The DNA here is from genome assembly GCF_047967505.1 of Dipteris shenzhenensis. Taxonomy (NCBI): domain Eukaryota; kingdom Viridiplantae; phylum Streptophyta; class Polypodiopsida; order Gleicheniales; family Dipteridaceae; genus Dipteris; species Dipteris shenzhenensis. The sequence goes on from NC_141611.1 coordinate 21,317,333, forward strand.
ACTTTAAAACACATTGTACTTGATTCATGAGTCCTGACTTTTGATTCATTGCTATGGTACTTGCCTTTACTCTTCTTGACAATTGTGTGCTAAATGATGAATTTGATGGTTAATGGCTGATCATTGACAGTCTTTACATTATAGTTTATGCAATTGGCTCACCCTTACTCATGTTATTAACCGTGGTTGTGTCTTCAAGAAAGATTTACTATGGGAGCTCCTTGATTGGATATTCCACTTCTTGTAGCTTTTCATGTGTTGCTGAGATTGTTTATTTGTTACCATCGCCTTTGGCTCCTTTCTTCACCAGCTCCTTGCAATAGATCTCCCCTTTGCTGTATCTCTGCCAAATGTCACATCTATGTCAATTCTTGAAATAAGATGAGAACTCCTGTTGTTGAGAATCTTTTACTGATCAAGCATATGTGTGTCAATTTCTGCTGCAGGCGAGCACCATTACAGGCTTCCATTTTGCCCATTTCACAGGCTGGAGCGGTTTGACGGCAAACACTAAGGCTCACCCCCCGTGCCAGTATGAAGGGTGTTAGGAACTAATTGATGGATGTAAATCCCAGTGGGCGCTGAATGCCGATAATCAAAGATCAGGTGGAGGGTGATCTGGTAAACAAAACAGTCAATACACTCATACTTCCAATCCATGGAACCCACCTCATCCACTCATTTACGGTGCCCATGTGTGTTTTGAATGTTGCTGTGGTTAAATTTTATTTTCAGTTCCATGGCTATTTTATTTTCAAATTTTAGGTATGTAATTATTGGAAATCACGACTCCCCATAAGCACAACTCTCACAATCTGGCAACACGGGGCATACCATGATTAAAGATTATGACAGTTCAGACCAAAATAAACAAACACAACAATGAGAGATGGAGAGGACAAGGAATATAATGTTGCATAGGAGTCATGGATCTTACCTGTGATGAAGCAATGATGAATACAGAGGTTGTGGTTAATAAGGTGGAAATCATTATGGCATGGAACCATCCAATGTCATCAAAGGCTCCTAATAGCTCAAAATAAATTCAAGGCTTTCCAGTAACCAGTACATAGGACTCATGGGAAGAGTGCCACATGGTTGACCGTTGGAGGTTATATACATCTCAAGAAGTCTAGCTTAATGCCACCAAACTCTAACAATTCACTCAATCGAAGAAACCCCGATTCAGAAACTTTGGATGAATGAGGTTCAAATATTCTTTTCTAGCTCATTACCATGATATCCCTTGAGGCACTTTAAGAAAGCATACACTACTTTCGTTTGCATAATCGCTCCTACGCTCCTAAATCCATTAATTAATTACTCTCATCCGCCTCCCCCTTTAATTAGACACATTAACCTAATCTTACAACCCCCTTCAACCCAATTAGACGCATTAATCTACGCCTCTCCCTCCCCGCACCTGTGCCTCTCCCTCCCCTCACCTGCGCCTCTCCCTCCCCCTCACCTGTGCCTCTCAGCTCCCTCCCTCCTCCCCCTCACCTATGCTCCCACTCGTCTCCCTCCCCCTCCATCTGCTCCACTCCAACCTCTCCCTCCACGCCAGCCTCTCCATTTGCTCCCTCCCTCCTCCCCTCACCTACACCTGCGCTCCCACTCCTCTCCCTCAACCCCCGTCGCCTCACCCTCTCCCTGCCCCCCCTCCCCCCTCCCTTCCTCCTATCTCTCCTACTCTTCCTCCCTCTCCACCGCTTTCTCTCCTCAGCACCCCTGCCACTCTCCTCCCCTCAGCCCCTCTCCTCTGCCACCCTCCTCTGACAAAATGGATGAGGAGGCACTGCAAAAAGCGCTCCTTGAAGCATTGCATCACAAATGGCAATCAGCTAAGAAAAGAGCTAAGTTTGAATACTATTGCCAACATATTAGTCCCAGCTATTGGAGCACATATGCTCAAGCAAAGGACAATGTTCAAAGATACATAAGCATGCCCATACCTATTAATGTCAGGCGTAATATTGCAAGTATGCGTACCCGTTCTCATATGCTAGAGGTGGAGAGAGGAGCCTGGGGAGATACTTCAAGAGATCGACGAATTTGCCAAATGTGTGATTTGCAGGACGTGGAGACAGAAGCACATGTTTTATTGACATGCCCACAGTATGCCCACATAAGGAAAGATTTTCAGAATGTCGTAGAGAGGCACTCAAATCTTGTGAGCCTACTCACGCATGTACATCCTCCTATCTTGGGCACATATATTGGTAGGATTCTTAAGCACAAAGAACAATGCACGATATCGTAGGCTATAAAGCAGTGATACTATGTTACTTTATCACCCCTTCTTCTTTGGAGGACAGAGACTTCCTTTTTTGTATCTTCTTTGATCAGATGAGGTCCCATGGGTCGTTTTTCGGCCCCCAGAGGACGATAATACAACATTCTATTCTATTCTATTCCCTCTACCTACACTCTCGCTCCCTCTCCTCTGCCTACGCTCCCTCTCCTTCCTCCTCCCCTGCTCCCGCTTGATCGCTCCCTCTCCTCTCTTTCCTTCCCTCTTCCTTCCACTCGTCCCTCCTGCTCCTTCCTTCATCCTTCCCACCCTTCTTCCTCCTTGTATTGGGGAGGGCTTCACAACCCCCCTGCTGATACTCTACGCCGCCCCCCCCCCCCCCCCCCCCCCCCACACTCTAACAATTCACTCAATCGAAGAAGCCCCGATTCAGAAACTTTGGATGAATGAGGTTCAAATATTCTTTTCTAGCTCATTACCATGATATCCCTTGAGGCACTTTAAGAAAGCATACACTACTTTCATTTGCATAATCGCTCCTACGCTCCTAAATCCATTAATTGATTACTCTCATCCGCCTCATCCTTTAATTAGACACATTAACCTAATCTTACAACCCCCTTCAACCCAATTAGACGCATTAATCTACGCCTCTCCCTCCCCGCGTCTGTGCCTCTCCCTCCCCTCACCTGCGCCTCTCCCTACCCCTCACCTGTGCCTCTCAGCTCCCTCCCTCCTCCCCCTCACCTGTGCTCCCACTCGTCTCCCTCCCCCTCCATCTGCTCCACTCCAACCTCTCCCTCCACGCCAGCCTCTCCATTTGCTCCCTCCCTCCTCCCCTCACCTGCACCTGCGCTCCCACTCCTCTCCCTCAACCCCCGTCGCCTCACCCTCTCCCCGCCCCCTCTCCCCCCTCCCTTCCTCCTAGCTCTCCTACTCTTCCTCCCTCTCCACCGCTTTCTCTCCTCAGCACCCCTGCCACTCTCCTCCCCTCAGCCCCTCTCCTCTGCCTACGCTCCCTCTACCTACACTCTCGCTCCCTCTCCTCTGCCTACACTCCCTCTCCTTCCTCCTCTCCTGCTCCCGCTTGATCGCTCCCTCCCCTCTCTTTCCTTCCCTCTTCCTTCCACTCGTTCCTCCTGCTCCTTCCTTCATCCTTCCCACCCTTCCTCCCCTTCTTCCTCCTTGTATTGGGGAGGGCTTCACAACCCCCCTGCAGATACTCTACCCCCCCCCCCCCCGGTCTTATATCCAGAGGCCAATTCAGTGGCTTCTTCAAGAAGCCACCACCATCACACTGCTGACGGTTCCAGATGGAGCCAGAAAGCACGATAATTATCACATCAACGTATGGCCTTATCTTAGCCCAATTCATTTTGCGCGGCCGCCCTTGCCACACTAATTAATTGAATTTCCCTTTTTTCCTCGCTGGGGGTCCCTATATACCCAAGAAATACTGAAATCACGTAAAACACAATGACACGTGACTGTCAAAAGAAGTTAACATCTGTTATAATCCAAAATCATCCCTCAAGGGGAGTACAATGTGCCACCTAGTCTAATGCTAAACTAATATTTGAGGCTGGCCCTCAGTCATAGAATCATCTTGAGGAGAGTCTTGAGATGCAATGTGCTGTGGAGACAATGGCGGACCTTGTCGCACGTCCTGAGGAAATTGTTGATCCTGTGTAGGGTCCTTAGTTCCAAGCTAAGTAATTTGAGGTAGAGGCTGAGTATCCTGACATGGAGGATCCAGTGCAGGGTCTAGCACTTGTACATGAGGCTCCTCAAGTGGAGGCTGAGAGTCCGGCACCTATACATGAGGCTCCTCAACCTGCTTTGGCATGACTTCTCCCATTGTCTTTGAGCTTTCTGCCTCTTTTACTGTCTTTGAGCCTTCTGCCTCCATACTTTTCAGTTTCAGGTATCCCATAACCTTAAATGGATTGCATTGAGTGAATGAAATTCAAATATTCTTTCATAGCCCCATTACCATGATTTTGCATGCCCTTCAATACCCTTCCCTGAGTCCCCAGTGGACATATACCTAGTGGACATTAATAAAATTCATATCAGATCAGATCTCCCTAGCTTTCAACATAGTGCGCCCTAGATAGTCATTGACCTAGGACTGTGAGGCGAGGGCACAAGGAAAAACAATTTCACTACTGAAAAAAGCCCTATTACAGCCAAAAAAGAGAAAAGATATGGTTGCGAGTTTAGTTAAGATTAAAGACCTTGTGGTCTTAATTCATCTACGTCCATTCAGCTTGAAATATGAATTGACGCTGTTATCTTAGATAGTCTGCCCATTTCCATTCGATACATACTTTGTTCTGTGGACTCAATATTTCGATGAATGCTTTCAATAGATTTAAAATGAAGATGGGCTATTATTTCCCGAAGCCTTCAAATGTTTTGCATTAAGTTCCTCTCACTATTGCAATTTCATAAATTTCCATTAAATACACGTGCATGGTCACTAGATTCCCCATTCAAAATGCAAACAAGTGACATTATGCAAATTGTCAGAGCAATACATGAGACATGGAGTGGGAACTCGTCAAATGTTTGCAAAAAGGAAATCACACAGAATCTCATGAACTAGGAATAGGAGACAGTTGAAATGGATCAAATGGAAAGACCTGAATTGATTCCAGCTCTACTTGCCGCAGCTTCTCCTCCACATCTCTTGCATATTCACGTAGTTCACTGCCCTTCCCCAATATGCTTGCAACTACCTACAACATATAAGCATATCTGGGTGATTCAACCATGAGGAAGCAATATTACCCGTTGCAGTAGACAATCATTCTCAGCAAATCAAGCAATGTCGGCACAGGATAAAAGGCAATCAGAATAATTGAAAAAGTACTTACACAAAACAAGTTTAGAATATCCAACACTTCAAAACTGGGAGTACTAAGTTGTTGTACGTGGCCCTTTCTTTCAGAACGAAATTCCATTTGCAAATGAGTCTAGGATGTCTAAACATGACCTTGAGTCCTATTGCTTTGAAAATATACAGTCTCTAAAAATTTGCTGGGTGCGTTGTTCAAATTGCACAATGATGAGAATATCAATGACTAACACCCAAACACACGCAGGGTGGAATAGACTATCAAAAACATATGATTTCATTGCAAAAATTAGGAAGCGGAAGATGCAAGCCAACAGATTCTGCACAAAGCATCGACGGATGTAGAAACAGTACTGAAAGACCACTTCTTCCCATATACAGATTATGAGATTGCAAAAGGTAGGAACAGGCACGGCTGGAACTACAAAAGTATCGATTACAAACTAAAATACTGTTTTTAAGGGTGAACTTGTGAAAGCAATAACAAAAATTGGTTCAAAGATATGCCTATATACTTGATCGTTTACAGTACAGTATTATAGGTTTCAGTTTCACCAACAAGCGAATATGAGGCAAACCTTCAGGAGTCCTATACAAATTTGAAGATCAAAGATCCTTGGTCAGATTACTGTACAAGCACTATGGCCTGCATTCATCGCCCATAAGTAATCCACTAAAGACAAACCAGGAACATCTCAAAGTGATCGAAGAACATTCCCAAAGTAAAGCTCTAAAACAAAACAGAACATTGCAGATGTAACCTCTGTTGGAGGTCAACATCTCCTGATGTCATCTTAGAGAGAGAGGGCCTTGATTGTGGGTGTGCCCGCCCAGTGAGTGAGGCTAGGGTAGAGAGTGAGGGCCTCTGTTGTGGGTATGTATTACGAATCAACTGCTAACACCAAACTTCCCTGTCAAATCACGGGCATAGGCACAACATCGTTCCACCCAGCCAACCTCTGGTAAAGCCTGCTTCAAATCATTTCGTTCATTTTTTCACACAAGCTCAGCTTTCCAAAGCCCTCATCTCCCTAGACGAATCTGAATGCCACATGTCTTTATTAGAAGCCCCTACCATGCACCCTTTTTACCCCTCTCTTGGGATAACATTAATTTCATTTGCCCCTTAGCAATTTACACATTTAGCTGCACCTAGGTCCTCGACCTTCGATTCGTCTAGTCTATGCCATGTCGCCCTCACCGAAGACCTTGACACTAATTCCTTTGACCATTTAGATGAAGCCCACATAATATAATACAAACATTGATCCATCAAAGGAAAATGTCCACTAACCCTTCCGAGGTCATGTTACCTCAACTTGAGCGTGACAATATGCCCGCCCCCGTGAGAGTAGGTTAGTCTGGCCTTCCAGTGCCTCATGTGATGCCATGCAGGCCACGGAGGTACCCTGGGGGGTTGCAGGGTTGTGTGAGCAGGTGTGTCTCACCCTGCTTTCCTTAGGCGCCTTCTATGAGCCCCTCTTTGTGGGCTGTAGAGCAGTAGGTGCAGGTTGGCCACCTTGGATAGCTATAGACCCTGTTTTGAAGAGGTGTGTGCCGTCATTTAGGGCCTGGACAGCCTATATAGCAGGCTGTAGGGGTCGGCCCCTAGGGCAGAGGGTCAGCCCTCATGAGCTGGCTGGTCAGTGCCCCCCTATGCTGGCCGACTAGGTGGGGGGCTGGGCTATATATGTGCCTCCCCTCTCCCCTCATTTCCCATTTCCGGAGCTGGAGCAGTCCTTCCAGCATAGCATCCAGTGGAGCCTGGCAGAGGTGTAGAGCCAGCACTGTTGTGCACCAGAGGAGCAGGGTAGTGGAGCAGCAGTTCTTCCACTCCCTAGTACTTCCTTCACTTGGTTGTTGAGCTGTGTTTTCCGAGTTCTCAAGCAGCCTGTTGTTTCCGAGGATTTCCCCCAAATGTAGCAGGGTTTTCTCCAGAGATCACTTGCAGTTCTCATGTACCTCTCTCTCCTTTCTCTCCTTCTCAGTGTGTGTCTATAGAGCGCTCGCTCTCTCTCTCTCTCTCTCTCTCTCTCTCTCTCTCTCTCTCTCTCTATGTGTTTTGTTTTTTGGAGGAATCTGATGATACTCCCAGGGAGGTTGCCTATGGCCCTCTCTGTACTGATGTATAAGCAGGTCTCTTTTGTCCCATAGACCTTTATTAGGTCTCCAGTGGACATTAATAAACTTTCTTTCTTTCTCTCTCTCTCTCTCTCTCTCTCTCTCTCTCTCTCTCTCTCTCCCGTTCATTTCTGCTGCACTTCTCACATGGTATCAAAGCCACGGTTGGCTTGAGACCGGAGGGGCGGAGGGAGTGTTGAGCCAACACATAGAGAGGAGGACTAGGGTAGTATTCGGAGGCGTCTTTGAGGAGGAGCGTGTGTGAGGAGTGGACTGTTCGGGTGACCAGTGAAGGGTACTTTCAATGGGTGTTTTCAGATCAAAGAGGAGGTGTTCCCAAGGGACGGAAATCAAGGTGTGAAGGTATATTGGACTGTCAGCCCCTTCATCCTCGTCTTCAACCTTGTCCTATCTCGAACCCTCAGTTCCTTTCATCCCATCCACCTTCTCTTTCAGTTCATCATCCTCTTCACTCCGGCATGGCAACTTTGTCCGAGATGGCAAAGAACAAGACTAGAATTCCAGTGTTGCCCACGTTCCCAGTTGACCGATAGTTAGATGGGCTCAATTATGGCATTTGGTAGGTGATGATGGAATTTGTGTTACAATCATACGAGAAATCTTCATCGATGCGGGAACGCATCAACAAGTTACAGGAACTTCAGCAGGAGATCCTCCAAGCAGGGAAGCAAATTTCATCAGCGGACATGGCCATTACTCTACTCTCCCAGTTATCCTCTCAGTACAGGGCCTTCTATTCATCCTTGATCACCAATGGTAGGGCGAACGAGTTAACTTGGGAGGAATTGGTCCCCATGGTGCTTGACCAAGAGGAGCACTTCGTCGATCGTACCTATGACAATCAGCCTGAGGCTTTGACAGTTGATCAAAGAGGAAGAAAGCAGTTGACAGCTGAGGAATGAGAAGCTTTCAAGGCATCCCATACGTGTAACCGATGTGGTCAGAAAGGTCATTTGTTACGCTCTAGCCGAGGTAGCATGACCTCAGAAGAATTAGTCGACATTTCCCTTAAAGGATCTATGTTTGTAATATATCTGTTTGCGCTTCATGTAAATGATCAAGAGGGAATTAATGTCAAGGTCCTAGGTGAGTGCTGATAGCACCAGACTAGGTGGATCTAAGGCTAAGGGCCTAATGCGAGCAATGTGCCTAGGGGCAAAGGAAATTAAAGTATCCCAAGAGAGGGGTGAAAAGATGCATTAGGAAAGGCCCTATGATGATGACATGTGGCATCTAGATCCATCTAGGGAGATGGGGCTTGTTGGAGTTAGTGACAGAAGGAGAATGAACCTTACGTGATTTTGCTGATTTCGATTTCTCTCAGAGCTCTCACGCTTCAACAGGATTTGGCTGGGAGGATATTCTGTGGTGCTACTCCCGTGATCTGCTGTAGTAAGTAGGAAATGTACGTAACAGTTGGTATCAGAGCTTCAGGCTGGACGAGGAGTAGCGTATGAAGGAAGAAGGGTGGCACGGACGGCCATCGAAAGACCAGAGCGCACGGGATGCGTGACTGTTCGTGGGCTTAACGAAGCGGTTTGATCGACGCAACTCAATTACGACCAACGTAAAGCCACTGAAGAGAAAGGGAACCTTATGCTCCTGCGAAAATGGATAAACCACGCAATTTTTGGTTCGGTCGATGAAAGAACGTGAGATCAGTTATGAATGTATCATTTGGTTTCCGTAAGGCAGGTTGACGAAAAGTTAGTTGAGGAGCGTATCAACGAAAATCTAGAGGCGATACGTGGAGCCGAGTGAAAGATCTGCGGAACAGATAGCGAATTAGCCCGTGGATTGACGAAACAGATAGCGAATTAGTCCTTGCATGTGCGACAATTAGAAGCCACGTGTTTTCTGGCTCGGTCGACGAAAAAAGCAAAAAGATCGTTAGTGGTCACGTAACTAGCCCGTAGGCTGAGACAGATTCCGAACAGAGAGCAACGCTTTGGCAGAAGAAGCAAAAGATCGTATCACTTGGTATCCAGGGAGTTACGTGGAGGCTGCAGGCTTCGGGACATCTGCGCTACGTGAAGACTCTAGGGGTATCAAATCGGGTAGCAGGAGCAATCAACCAGGGAGCTTTCTTTGACATTCGTCAATTCTGTGTTTTTTTTCCCCCCCGACCTTAGTCTTTATTGATGCTCCGCTTACATGAAGAGGGTCTCGTGAATGTTTAGTCTGCATGAAGATTCGATGCCATAACAGGATACACAGCAAACTTGGGATTTTGTTTGACTTCTTCAAATTCCTGGGGGCAATCTGGGAGATTATGCTTGTGCATATGCCTTTGTGATAAAGTCAGAGTTGATTTGCAGGAATTTCCCTAGTATAGGGAAAAGCGATATTTGGGTTATGCCTGTGTCAAATCCCTAGTCAGTGTGCATGTGGGATTGCAGGTATTCCCTAGAATAGGGAATTGTGTCAGAGTGCCAGTACACTGAATTTTGTCAGTTTGTAGATAAGTGTTCTAGCGGTGTTTTTACTTTTTTAAACCCCAAAACACCCATTGACCTGAATGGAAGAAGCAGAAGGAGCTTCCAAGATGGACCCTGTAGAGTCACGAGACCGGCCGACCCAGCAGGTGTCGTGCCCAGTAGCTCACACCTTATCTGGCAAGATTGCATTACTTGAGGATGCCTTGCAGCAGTTATTAGTGCAACAGTTACAGGCAAATGCAAGGCAGTCTGAACTTAGAAGAGTGATACACAGTATGTCTGCCAGACCTTCTCGAGATGAGAAAGAAAAGGCTCCAATGGAATCGGAGTCTAGTGTCCATACGGTCGAGCCTAGGAAGGCTAAAGTACCTAATATTGCCAATTCTAGGCCGGAAAAGTATTCTGGTCGGATGAATGACCGTAGTTCTGATGTCATTGAGACCTGGTTACACAAATGGGACGAGGCGTTCACCATTTGTGAAATCAGAAATGATATCAAGAAAATCCGCGAGGCCACCCACATGTTTAGTGAGGCAGCGGATCGATGGTGGATTAAACAACAGAAAGATGGTATTGCATCCACTACCTGGAGGGGCTTAAAAGAGAATTCAGAAAACACTTCTTACCTCCTGACAAAGCATCCTGAGCTTGGGATCAGTGTAGAAACCTTCGTCAGAGAAATTTGTCAGTGGCAGAATACACTGATAAGTTTCGAGAGAGCGTAATGAAGGTTGATGAACCCCTACCTCAATCAATCCAAGTGAAAGATTTCATATTTGGATTGAATGATCGGATTAAAATGGAAGTTCGGGCTAAGTATGCGAACACGTTGGATGATGCAATAGCCATAGCCCTGAACTATGAAGATGCCAAGGGCAGCAGGCCAAGTGGGTTTGCGCAGGTCGGAACCCAGTATGGGTACCAGAAGAAATCTGGGTTTAAGAAAAAGTGGATTAGTAAAGGGAGTGGTTCTCAGCCGAGTGGTCAAGCCAAGCAGGCGAAACCAGCTAAAACTCCTAAATCAAGTACCACCATTGGAGTGAAGAGGAAAGTAACATCAATGGCAGCCCGAAGTCTCCCTTAAACCCAGAGCAAAGAGAAAAAGCGAGGAGAGAAGGCTTGTGTTTTGGTTTCCTTCAACCTCATCAGTGGGAGAATTGTCCACGAAATAAGAATCGTCGGATGGCTGAGATGGTAGTCTCAGAATGCGACGTGGAAATGGAGGGAAGTCCCAGAGCGGCACAGATGCAGATTCAGCTAGCGGGATCTTCTCAGAGGTCAATACCTTATTTGTTATGTGTGTCTCTTGCTAAGCTAGTAACGAGTGCACCTGATAACATCCTATCTAGGCCCGCAGCAACGGGGTATACAGCCTTTAATGATACGGAGTTAATTAAGATGAAAGGGCAAGTGGCCAATCATGATGTCATTGTGTTGTTTGACTCGGCGTCAACGCACAATGTGATTAACTCCAAGCTCGTGAAGAGGCTGAAGTTAAAGACTAGCCCATCTGACTATGCGTATACAATCAAGATGGCAGATGGAAGTTCAACTGAAGTATGGGACCAAAGGGCTACCCAGTTGGAGCTTCGTATTCAGGACTATGTTGAGAAGCTTGATTTTGAAATGACTAAGCTTGCTCATGCAGATATAGCCCTGGGTATGGTGCGGCATTCTAGGAAGAATCCAGCCATTGATTGGAAAAAGCACGTATATCAATTCAAGATGAATGATGTGCTTTATGTATTACGAGGTGAGAAAGATGTACCTAGGGGACCGTTGGTTTCTGTGATGGAAATCCAAAAAGCTCAAGAAGAGTTTTTATTCCTTTGTACAGCATCGGTAGAGCCGGTTGATGATTCTTCGGCTAGCACTGATGTTGCCCAAAGTGGTGAGATGGCCAAGCTGGCTAATCTTATAGCAGAGGAGTTCTCTGACTGTTTTAGAGATGAACTACCTTATTGGTTACCTCCAGAGCGGAATATTCAACATAAGATTGAACTGATCCCGGGGGCAAAACCTGTAAATAGACCTCCCTATAGAATGAGTTTTATTGAAGAGGCGGAGGTGCGTAGACAACTGGAAGAATACCTCCAGTTGGAGCAGATTCAACCAAGTTTCTCACCTTTTGCTTCGCCAGTGATATTAAAGAAGAAAAAGGATGATACGTTTCGCCTCTGTATAGATTACAGAGCATTGAATAATATCACTGTTAAGCACAGGTATCCGATGGCTCGGATTGATGATTTGCTAGATGTATTACATGGAGCCGTGATTTTCAGCAAGATAGATCTTAAGTGTGGCTACCATCAGATCCGGATTAGAGCCGAGGATGTGCATAAAACCGCTTTTAGAAGCAGGTTTGGTCATTATGAGTTTTTGGTAATGCCCTTCAGACTTACCAATGCTCCAGCTACATTCGTCATGCTTATGAACGATTTACTATGTCCGTATATCGGAAAGTTTGTAGTACATTTTATTGACGATATTCTCGTATTCAGTAAAAGTATTACTTAGCATCGTGAACACTTAAGAATAGTATTCAATACTTTGAGGAAAGCCAGTCTTTATGTAAATAAAAAGAAAACTATATTGTGTATGGTTAGACTTGAATATTTAGGATTCATAATTACTCCAGAGGGGGTAGAAATGGATCCAAAGAAAGTAGCTGCGATACTAACTTGGCCAATCCCTCAGAGTCTGACCGCTTTGCGATCATTCTTGGGATTTGTCCAATTTTATCGAAGGCATATCAAAGGATATTCCGAAATAGTATCGCCATTGACTGATTTGACCTCAGATAAAGTACCTTTTATATGGGGAGTTCCTCGAAACCGATGCAAGTGGCATTGCAGTAGGAGCAGTTCTCCTTCAAGAGGGAAAGCTTTCTCCCTCTCAGCGAAATTGGCCAACTAATGAATTGGAGTTGTACGCTGTTATCCATGCTTTGAAAACATGGAGGCATTATTTGTATGGTTCAGAGTTTTATGTGGATGTGGATCATGATACTCTAAAACATTTTTGTAAACACCCTGACTTGAGGGGCCGCCAAGCTAGGTGGGCAGAGCTCATGCAGGAGTTTAATTTGACGATTCTGTACCAAAGAGGAAAAGATAATAAAGTTGCTGATGCATTGTCATGCATTATGCATAACATGAGTTTCACGGTATTAGAGAGTACTCTAATGACCGAGATTAGAGAAACTCAAAAGGTGGACGAGTTTGTCCAAAGTCTATGGCCTAAGGCTCATGTGTTAAAACCCGGGGAAAACGAAAAGGATGACCTGGCATCCAGAAAAGGCCAAACTTATGCAAGATATACCATAAGGGATGGTATGCTGAAAAAAAATGGCAAGGTAGTACCTAATCAGAATTATCTCAGGCAGAGAGTCATTCAACAGTGCCATGATAGCCCATGTGCGGGACACCCAGGAGTCAAGAAGACATATGATCTCGTGAAGCGAGATTTCTTTTGGCCAAAGATGAAAAAGCGTATTCATGAATATGTGACACGGTGTTTTTCGTGTCAGGTAAGCAAGGCCGAGCGGGTGAAGCCCCCCGGGACTTTTACAGCCCTTGGAGATACCACTAAGTAAGTGGGAGAGCATTTCCGTGGACTTTATTGTAGCGCTGCCTACGACACAAGGTGGATATGATTCTATCCTTGTGGTGGTTGATTGTCTAACCAAGATGGCTCATTTCATTCCGACTAGAGAGTTTGTTAGTGCCCCGCAAGTGGCGGATTTGTTTATTAGACATATATTTCGTGTGCATGGATTGCCTAGATCCATAGTGTCAGACAGAGATGTCAGATTTACCAGTCATTTTTGGATAGCGGTATTTGAGACACTAAGAACTGAGTTGGGAATGAGTAGTGGGGATCATCCTGAAACGGATGGTCAGACGGAGAGAGTCAACCAGATTTTAGAGAATATGCTGAGGGCATATGTGTCATTGAGGCAACATACGTGGGACAAGTGGTTGCCATTGTTAGAGTTTGCCTACAATGATAAAAAGCATTCCTCTACGGAGTTTAGTCCGTTTGAATTGAATTATGGCTATAGACCAGCAAATCCAACTACAGTTGGAATACCTCAGAGAGTGCCTAGTGCCGCGAACTTTGTGGTTCAGATGCGGGAGATGCTAGCACTTGCGAGAGCTAATATCTGCCAGGCTATGGATAGAGCCAAGGCATATGCGGATGAAAACCGGTCTATAAGAGAATTTAAGGAAGGAGAAAAAGTTTTTCTCAAAGTTCCTTCGCACTCGAAGTCGTTAACTTCAGGAGAGTGTATTATCACCTCGATACTGTGGGCCGTGGTTAATTCTAAAGAGAATAGGCAAGGTAGCCTATAAATTAGAATTGCCACAGGGTTGCAAGGTGCACCCAGTGTTTCATGTTTCTTGTTTAAAGAAATTTTTACATACTGGTGACTCACTAATCGAAGGTGTGGTTTTGTTTCAGGAGATAGAGGATAATGCAAGGCGCAAACCAACAAGAATCCTGGACCGAGGAACAATGCAAGTGCGAAATCGAAAGATACCCACGGTGTTGGTTGCATGGCATGGTCAGCCTCTATCAGAAGCTACCTGGGAATCCGTATACCAGTTGCAGAGAGTGTTCCCAGACTTTATCATCGAGGACGCTGATGTCTGAAGAGGGAAGGAATGTTACGCTCTAGCCCAGGTAGCATGACCTCGAAAGAATCAGTCGACATTTCCCTTAAAGGATCTATGTTTGTAATATATCTGTTTGCGCTTCATGTAAATGATCAAGAGGGAATTAATGTCAAGGTCCTAGGTGAGGGCTGATAGCACCAGACTAGGTGGATCTAAGGCTAAGGGCCTAATGCGAGCAATGTGCCTAGGGGCAAAGGAAATTAAAGTATCCCAAGAGAGGGGTGAAAAGATGCATTGGGAAAGGCCCTATGATGATGACATGTGGCATCTAGATCCATCTAGGGAGATGGGGCTTGTTGGAGTTAGTGAGAGAAGGAGAATGAACCTTACGTGATTTTGCTGATTTCGATTTCTCTCAGAGCTCTCACGCTTCAACAGGATTTGGCTGGGAGGATATTCTATGGTGCTACTCCCGTGATCTGCTGTAGTAAGTAGGAAATGTACGTAACATCATTATTGGCATCAGTGTCCCCAATGGAACGCAGAGGGGTCTAGTAACCAGGTAGCCAATAGTATGACTGCTGCAACCACATATACTCCAGCCTTCTAGTAGTGCGAGACAGGCGCTGCCAGCAGGCTTTCCAGCTCCAGATGGAGGATTGCTTGCTTGTCTGTGGCAGCTGGGCCTGCTGATCAAGTGCACCGAGCAGGGAGTTATTTATCGAGGCAGGGTTTCAAGCAGAACCTCGCACCACGAGGAGTTGTTCTCGCTGACTCAAGTGGCGGTTTGTTATGAGTTTCTATTTTGTGTGGACGTTATGACCTGGCAGAGCCAGAGGGGATCTCCTAGCAGCTATTGTCTGATGCTGCTGGAAATCCGGATGGGTCAGTAACCCAGACACAGTTGATTGATCCTTGTAAGCTGTTATATGCCCGTTGCCATTGGAGCACTAAAGTTCATCGATTTGGTGACAGTGTACCAATTTGGACTTGAGAGGGGGCTTCAGAGCTCTGCGATACAGGTGCCTATGCAAGGAAGCAGACCTTGAACCGGAGACAGTATCAGCTGGATTTTTGTTCCAGAATCCTCTGTTGGAGTCATGTACCAGTACCAACAGCTGGATTGTTGTACCAGTTGACCCAGTGTATCAGTACCAGACCAGAGGGGTGTACTTAGCACCTGTGGCCTGGGAGCAACAGTTCCAAGTTTCCAGTGATCGTGCTGAGGCGATTCGAGCTACAAGGGGACTTTTTCAACAATACCTGTGGCGGTCTTCAGCGGTGGAGCATCACACGATGGATTCCTCCAGTTGTTCTAGCGGCACACCCAGCTCCCTGGTGTCTATGTTCCATCCAGGAGCTGAGAGGGGGTGTTGGAGGTCAACATCTCCTGATGTCACCTTAGAGAAAGGGCCTTGATTGTGGGTGTGCCCGCCCAGTGAGTGAGGCTCTCTGTTGTGGGTGTGCCCACCCCCGTGAGAGTAGGCTAGTCTGGCCTTCCAGCGCCTCATGTGACGCCATGCAGGCCACGGAGGTACCCCGGGGGGTGCAGGGTTGTGTGAGCAGGTGTGTCAGTGCCCCCCAATGCTGGCCGATTAGGGGGGGGGCTGGGCTATATATGTGCCTCCCCTCTCCCCTCATTTCCCATCTTCTGGAGCTGAAGCAGTCCTTCCAGCATAGCCTCCAGTGGAGCCTGGCAGAGGTGTAGAGCCAGCACTGTTGTGCACCAGAGGAGCAGGGTAATGGAGCAGTTCTTCCACTCCCTAGTGCTTTCTTCACTTGGTTGTTAAGCTGTGTGTTCCGAGCTCTCAAGCAGTCCGTTGTTTCCGAGGATTTCCCCCAGATGTAGTGGGGTTTTCTCCAGAGATCACTTGCCATTCTCCTGTGCCTCTCGCTCCTTTCTCTCCTTCTCTGTGTGTGTGTGTGAGGTCTCTCTCTCTCTTCGATTCATTTCCGCTGCACTTCTCACAACCTCACGATGGTCACCCACTAGGTAACTCATCCTGCATAGCAGGTATTGACTGTGCCCATCGACATCATCATTGCCCAACAACATCTTAGACCGTTATATAAATATATACTTGAACACATGCGCACACATCCACAGACCACAACACACCAGAACATTCACTTGTACACAGTGCTTCGTATTGAGTTTCCACCAAGACTCAGAAGGAGCAGGGGGATTGAGGGATCTTTCAAATTTGGACACAGACACACAGTTTTGAGATCTTTCAAGCAAAGCATGTGAGATTGGCAAAACAAATCATACCTGTTGGCTTTGAAATTGCTCCAGCTCGCCTTGCAAGCCCTCGAGTGAGATGTCATCACTGCCACCATATCGAAAGACTAGTTATATTGACAACGGCATTGAATTGCATACTTAAAACAACATGATATAACGTAGACCTTCTAAACTATAGACCGAAATTAATCGTATATAAATCAGTAATATGTATAGAAACCTCAAACAAACATGAAGGCCAGAGCCTCTCTCAATTCCAACACAAAGTATGCGAATGACAAAAGATACATTCCAACGGGAATCCAAAACCAGATAAAGCAGCTACCAAGTTTGCCTTTTCAGTTTAGCCCCCGCCCTATATCTTTTAAAATTAAACTCCCCTGTCGTATTCTGGAAAGTTGAAAAGCAGGAGGTTAGACCTGGCAACATCGTCTCCAAACGTGAGGTCCCCCGCTGTGATGTTTAAGTCAGATGCTTTCTGATCTTCTTCAGGAAGCCTCTCGTTCTGAACAAAAAACAATTTAGAGCAATTGTGGTAAGCCCTAGTACAAATTTGCCACTTTCTGAAAAACTGTCACGCAAGAACAGCATCATTTAAATGGCCATGAACCCCGTCTTTTTTGCTACTGTTCTGTACACTAACTTCGAGAAGCAGACTGAAGAAGAGAGCTAGAACGGTTTATATTTGTTGCCTGAGATAGAATTCTAGATGTATAACTGCACCTTCAAGCCAACGTTATGCTACCTACAGATAACTCCCGATTATCAACAAAACCATTGACGTGAATCCCATCGACCAAGTAATCCGAGCGCTAACGATATGACCCATGATGAATTGCAAAATATAGCGAATGGCAAGCTACTTGTAAGCAGCGCAATATGTGGATATCTTCTAATCGAAAGCATTCATAGGTTCTGAATGGGTAGAAAAAAAATTCGGACACGAAGAGAAGGATAATTCAGCGTGCATTTTTGCGTGGGTCAATTGACAATCAGCAAAATGGCGACTGCCACTGAAATAGAATGAATGAGCTGCAGAGATGGTATTATTGGTGAATGCATCTCCAGATCTGAGTCAAGTTGAAAGTTTCTAACGATCGCAATGCGGAGAAGGGGAGCGTACCGCGGAAGCAAAGAGGGGCGATGCGAAGAGGCGTTCCAAGGCAACCTGAGCGTACTCTTCGGCAGAGAGGTGGGTATCTGGGGCAGCAGGGGTGGAGTAATCGGCGAAAGAGGAGGGGATGAGGGGAGAGGGGGGGGAGGGGGGCTGGAAGGGGGGGAGACGAGGGGGAGGGCTGGGAGTGAGCATCGCCATGGGAGCTCGAGCTCACCTCGTCGAGCAGCAGCTCACTGAACGATCGATCTCAAGAAGATCTCGTTCCAATTCTGTGCTTACCTTGAATCAATTTTCTCTTTCACTACTCTCTCTCATGCAGAAGAAGTCTCAGCAGCAGCAGCTCACTCAACCATCTTCAACAAGATCTCGTTCCAATTCTGCTTTTACCTTGAATCTGTTTGCTCCCTCCCCATCCTTAGAATAATATAGGATGCTCATGCATCTTCCATGAGCTCCTGTTGGCACCACCATGTAGAATTTAGGATGCTAATGAAGCTCCATCTACCATGAGCTCTTGTTAATGTTAACAAGTAATCTACCATGAGCTCTTGTTAATGTTAACAAGTATGAAGTCGTGAAATTGACTCATGAGAGAGAGAGAGAGAGAGAGAGAGAGAGAGGGGATGCTAATGCATTCAATACTCCATCTAAGATGAGCTCTTGTTAGGTACTCATATTGCACTCGTGGATTTTGAGAGAGAGAGAGAGAGAGAAAGAGACAGAGACACACACACACACACACACACACACAACACACAAACACATAAAGATCATCTAGATTACAATACAGGAGGCTAATGCATTATACACTTCATCTACGATCAGCTCTAGTTAGCACTAGCATGTAGTGTTATTGCAATCGTGAATTGTCCATTCAATGTTAGGAGCTAAAGGGCTTCTCTGTGTGGACCTTTTGCCACAAGTAATCCCCTCCAACTCCTCATAGAGGTATGCCTATTTGAGACAACCTTTGTAGTTTAGAGTTTGAGATCTAGGAATAGAGGATTGATTTAGGAATAGAGGACTGCAACGGAGCTATGGTCAACCTCGAGTCAACCCTTTTGTGGTTCAGAGTTTGAGTGTTCCTACGAGGGAGCTTGCAAAGGAGCTCTTATGGAAAAAGAATGCAATACCTCTTATTACAAGCACTCCCTCATAGTCATCCATGATCTCTTGCACCTATCTTCCACCAAGCCACAAACCATGAAGATTTCGAACAATTTAAGGTTGTGCTTGCAATGGAAACTTTAAGGTTGAGCTTGCAATGGAAGCTTTAGCCTTGTGGAGTTAAAAACACATTTGTTAGACACAAGATGGAGAAAAGCAACAAGATCATTCTCTTAGGATAGGGGATAAGGTTAGTGTATGCATGCTCATGGAAACCCACCCCTCCTCACTCTATAAGAGCAAATGAATCTCATTCATTCTAAGTGGATTTCCATGTGGACTTGACAAAAGTTATAGAGCAACATAAGACAATCAAAAGTAATCTTATTGTTTATCTTTAGATTCCTCACCACTTGCCAAATATGGATCGTCAAAGGTAGTTAATTTTCCAAAAGCTTATAGAAGGAAGGAAAGTATGTTCCTGACATTTATTAAGGGACATTTTTGGAAAGCAAATAGTTTTTTTTCCCCTTAGTTTTGGCCAAATTTTGGAGGAATTTTTTACAACTTGGAGGGAAAAAATTTGTTGCCAGATTTTTGTGCATTTTGTGTAGAGAAGAAAAATATTGGGACTGAGATCAATGTTTCAAGAGATAGATTTCAAGAGTAAGGTTGTGATTCATTTTCTACCTAAGAAAAATAAGATTGGGACTGAGATCAATGTTTCAAGAGATAGATTTCAAGACTAAGATTGTGATTCATTTTCTACCTGAGATAGAGATTGAGATTGGGATTATGGTTGAGTCGCAGTTGAGATATTGGAGGTAGAGTATAGGGTGGTGGAATGGTACTTCACTCTTCCAATTTGAAGTTGTTGTCTCTTGTAAAAGTTATTCCTTGGAATAGAAGATTCTATCTTCTCCAATTTCGAATTAGTCTGTGTTAATTCTTGATTTCCATTACTTGGTGCCTTGCATCCTCCTACTATGTACTCTTCTTCCTCCTTTTCTTAGAGCACCTTTCTAAATCATTCTCCCAACATGTCTCAATGCAAACAACATAATCTTCAATTATTAGGCATCTTAAGGCCATTGCAAGGCAAAGTCCCATAAAGATGAGGATAGAGAGAGGATATGGAATCACTTGTAATGTAACCTACTGTAATAATAGTGTAAGTGGACAAACCATTTACAAGGAAGCAAATATGGGGATCTTTCCAAAGGATGGAAAGCGATAATTTCGTAGACAAGATTGCCCATGATAGAGCTTTTTATAAGTTTTTGGTATTGAATAGGAAAGGATTATCAAAAGATGAAGAAATCTAAGGGAAGAAAATGTTCAATTGAAAATTTGATGAAAATGGTAATGATTGTACCTTCGTGCATGTAGGCCTTGCCAGCCAACCATCTCTAACGTCTTCACTCGCATTTCAAACCAAAAAGAAACTTTTGTTGATGAGTAGGCATGATTTTACTAGACAATGTACAACAAGTTTGGCTACAAGCCACTATTCCAAGGTCTCATATGTAGGCAGTCTCCTTGACTTAGAAACGTGTCTTACAAGGTAAGACATGTTAGTAACATATGTGTTTTTAAGGCACTTGAATAAAATTTACAACCCATGTTTTCAAAGTTTATCTTATGCTGCAACCTGTCTATATGCCATAAGGACCGTGTCTTGTTTTTGTTTGCTCCATCTCCTATGTGCAATATGTGACTAACCCCCCTTGCACTTTCTTGGCCTATCCCGTGTGCATGGTGGGTGATTATGGTGAAAATCTTGTATTGGATGGAGACTTATTACATCAACTCTAAGGCTTTCTCAGCATGGAGACTTATTACATGAAATTTAAGGCTATCTCGGTATGGAGAGCATCTTGTAAAGTCTGTTTAGAGTTTCAATGTAAGGTTTGATCCCTTTATTCCATTCCTAGTTTGCCTTCTTTTATAATGCTTATTTCGCATTTTGCATAGGGAATGATGAAATATTCCTTTGTGGGCATGGACATTAGAGATTTGGGGGTTTAGAATTGACTCTTGACGGCTCATAAGATCACATTTGCTCCTTCACTTGGCTCTTTACCCCCCTTAATTCTTCGCACCTTGATGCTTTTATAACTTTTTATGTAGCCTCTCTTTGAGGTAAGCCACCTCTCTTGGTGTATTGTAAATTGCACTACATGCAGGCATCACATGCATGACATCTCTTGACTTTCCAATTCATCCATCTTGAAAATATTATCTGCAATGAGGATTATGCCTTTGAAATTTACTTATCCATTGCATTCCACTCCTTCCATGTGAAATTCAAACTTCATTCACCATGCCAAAATCCGTTAGTCTTGTCTTGTCGATCCATACCATTATGATCAACCCTACAAAGGCATAATTCATGAACAAGGAGTGAAAATGAAACTATCATAGCAAGGAAATTGTGAGTTCGAAGACACACCATATTTGTCATGTGTCTAGACTTAGTGGTAGTGGTAACCTTCTTCCAGATGTATCCTAAAAGGACAATATGATAGTGAGGGTAATACTATCAATTATTGTGACTTTGGATCCAATAGTGGCAATGATATATGATCATGACTTTGTATTATGATAGTGATGGTAATATTATCTATGATTGTGACTTCGGATCCAGCAGTGGCAATGATATAGTAGATTTCAATCTGGGTGAATTCAAGACATCACATATTTGACTTGTGACTTGTCAGTTGTCATGGCTTCCTCTTGAGATGTGACTTGAGACTTTCATTTCTATTACCCTTTTGGTATCTGACTTCAATCATGAAACCTATGATGATTGATCTATCATAGGTTTTTTGACTTTAGAATTTAGTGTTCCTTTTGATAGTGATCACTTGCCTTATAGGCTATCCCTCTTCTTTTTTGGAATTCGGAATTAAAATTGTTAGTTGTGACTTGCACATTCTTAAGCCTTAACTGTAGTGCATTGTCTCTACAATCTTGAATGTATAGTGCTTGGGTGCTTCAAGTACTCTAAAGTTAAAATTTTGACATTTAACATTTGATATCTTAAATGACTTGATTCCATGTAATTACCAATATTTGGTAGCTATTGGCTACTTCAATAGCCAAATATTTGTAACTTTTGGGTATTAATTACATGTAATTACTTATATTTGGTAGCTTTTGGCTATGTCAATAACCAAAGCTATATATTTGTATACTTTTATATATTTTTAAATTATTAATGGCAAATTTTTTATTGAAAAAACATGTCTTAAGTATCTTATCTTTAGGATGCTTGAGATACCCATGTCTAAAGCATGTCTAATGTGTCTGTCTTAATGTGTCTAGCAACCCAACCTACTTAAAAAGCATACCCATTGTGCACAATGGTATTCTCACTTCATTGTACAATTGCTCTATTCTTGTTTAGAGTGCAACATTAGTCAAGTGAATTGGCCTAATAAGAGTTTATTTCCCTCCTTGGCCTTACATCTTCCTAGAAGAACTAATAACTCCTCATCTTTGTTATGATTCCCACAAACCCCATCTCATGACTTTTGGGACATTATCTCTTTACTAGAAGGGGTAACCTACATATCACATGCAAAATCCTTTCATCTTGAGGCTTAGGGACACTTTTGTATAGTATGTGGGTTCCATAGCATGCTGATGTCTCATTGATGGAATGCATGGACTCAAAATCACTCTTGTTTCTCCTCTCATCCCATGCCTTTTTATTATTTACAAATAGTAAATGGCCCCTCTTGCTAATTTACCAATGGGATAAGGACCTACATTGTATAGTCTTTCAAACATAGCAAGATATATGTACTTACAAATATTGTGTTGCCTTTCGAGTCCTATTCTTATCACTAATCTTCAATCACATCTATGATAATTTAATTAGCTACATATTTTTTATATGAAGGAGAGCTACGTTTTATAGAAGGTTCATGAAAAAATGGAACATGTTTGTTATAAATGAACTTTTTAAAAATTTTGTGCAAGTTAAAATGTAAAAATAATAATAAACCCGTAGATTAAAATGTTTGGAGGATCACATTTTCATCCATAACCAAAAGAATTTAGAACATGATGTCTTCCTTACATCTCAAACGTTAGATAAAGATGTTATGGTGAACACTTTCGAAAAAAAATTTATGGTCATCTAGAGAAATAGGGAAGTCATGGAGAGGGTGAATAGTGTCTCCCCATTGGTTACATCCAAAGCAATATGGAAACTTGCTTGTGTGGCATTTGTTATAGGTCTGGCTCATATGACTCCGGCTAGGCATCATTCAATGACCACACCTGACACGCCTTTAAGGCCATACCATCATCACTTTAGCTAGATAGTTATGTAACTGCCACCACAAGCGAGTGGATGTCAACCCAATTTGAAAATCTAGATAAGTTGAATGCTAGGCGTCATCACAAGGCATGGATGATCGTTGGCAGGATTGCATAATTAAAGGTAGATCACCCCATTGTAAAGGTTACTAGAGCTTTTAGCTAATTAAATTTGTGCATTTTTTAAGTTCAATTGTCCTAGGCATTGAGGAGGGACTTCCATGGTGGAATGAGCTTTGCATCCTTTCAATTTACAACTAGCAATTCTAGTCTTGTCTTTTGTTCTTTTGGTTCTACCGTTTGTCTCTTCCAAGTTTTGATGCCATCCATCTGTGTATTAAGCCCGACTCATGCCGGTTCATGTTGGTACAAACGTGCTCTCAATATGGCGAATAGTTAATGCAAGAAACTACTGGTAACATGTCGATGACTACAATTTTCACAAAAACCCGCATGGTTTATGTTTGCGCAAGATGCACATTATCACCATTGTGAGAAATGATGTTTGGATGAGCTCTTGGATCCTCTTGAGACCACTAGTAGCACTCTTTGTTATGACTGTCCTTCTAAGGGCTCATTATATTCATTTTTGCAGTTTGTTACCATTGCCATGGAAGTTATCCTGACCCCACACCATATCCTCTTGCTATCCAGTTTTTCCCATATATTCTTCATCATTGTGCCTTTTACTGTGTAGCCATGATGGTCAAGTACCCCAAGTTCTTAGGCCGATCTTATGATGACAATAATGCCAATATTTTGATGCTTGTGAATGGTTGGCAGGTCAACATTCTGTTGGCATAGTGAACCAAAGAACTAAAGATGGTGATGTTTCTCTGCACTCTTCAAAAGAGAGCTTTGGGTGGCCCAATATGGTGGAGCCCCTTTCAACACTATAGATGCATAGATGATATCTCACATGAGATGGCATGTTTAAAGTAGAGATGTAAATGAACTTAAGGATCATCTTGTCTATGAGATGTAAGGAAGTGTAAGGGAAGTATGTCCTTCTCCACCCGTCATCAAAGAGCATTGTTCATGAGCATTTTCTCCATGTGTGTGTGTGTATCTCCCCTCTTTCCATTTTAGTTTGGTATGTGAGCCAAGGAGCTTGGTTGTGAGAAGATGGAGTCATCAGTGCATCAATGAACTGCTAATGAGGAGTGTGCTTTTTTGCCTTATAAGTACTCACAATTGGATTTAGAGCAATAAGCAATCTCTAAAGCTCGAAGAAAATGATATCAACTCATAGCATTGTAAGGTGTGCCCAGAAGAAGCCTCAAATAGCTGTGAAGGCGAGTAGAATGTAAGTAAGGCTACGAATCAGCTACACATATGCCCTTCACTGCTAGTTGTCACTGTTGTAAGTAAGGCTAGGAATCAGCTACACATATGCCCTTCACTGCTAGTTGTCACTGTTGATTTTGATGTCTTGAGCATTCTCCTATGAAATAGTAGACTCGTCAATGCGTGCCCTGTGTTGCAATCCCCATATGATTCACCAATTATGTATGTGTGGCAGAGTA